>NC_056730.1:556574168-556614168 GCF_019279795.1 Protopterus annectens | reverse complement strand
AGAGGGTTTAATATGCTAGATGTTACTTGCAGCCCTTTGCCTGCAGCTACATCTAAAGATAGGAACATTATTGATGATTTTGTATAAATAAGAAGAGACATTTTGTAGTAGAACTTACTAGAGAAAAAGCAGTAACAAACTTGATAGTTTCAAATAAGCCGTTAGACGAGCTCTATATGGTCATGAACAATCATGTGGCCAAGGGATCACCAAGCAGTGTTCTTCACATGTGGCTGCAGAATCAAGGAAGTCAGAAGTAAGCATTGTTGGCTTCATAATAGAGATATTAGTATGCAGATAGTGTGAAAAAAACACCAGAATCAGATCACTTACTGCAGAGGCAGCACATATTTGTTAAGAACAACTGGGTAAGTCAAAATGAAAACAAAGGAAGTAACACCAAATATTAGGGAAAAACAAGCAGCACTTGCAACATGTGAGGAGACAGAATGAAAAAGACATACAGCAATACAAAGGCAGAATGACCCAGGAAATGCAAATGAAAAATCAAAGGCTAATATTAAGGAAAAATGCAAATTCAGTGAAAATGTAGTACAAAAACTTTTAGAAATACATTAGATGGTAAATAAAAACAAAATGAGAAAGAGTGAGGGTTGATGAAGTGAATGGACTGGGAAGAAAAGGATTGTGGAAAAAAGCATAGCCACTGCATTCATAATTCTGCCGTGAGAATTCACATAGTAAGCAAAGAAAACTTTATCCTATCTAGTCACTAGAGCTGCCAGGAATTTGGGGCTTTACTAATCCTTTCACAGAGGAAATGGCATCATGAAAGGACTGCAGAACTGAAAGTGCACATGGCAGTTGGGTCTGATGGGGTACGTTGTGAACATAAAGAACAGTGGTGAGAAGTGGTAACAGTATAAGTACCACGAACAAGTGTTTGTAACAACTGTGGTATGAGCATGAGGGTCCAGAGCACTAGAAACAGATGCATTTTCTTTTCACAGGAAAAGCTGCTAAAATCTGATGATGCCAGTATGAAAATCATGGGATTTCTAGTAAAGGAAATAGTAATGGAACCTCTGGAAACCAATGATGTTTAGTTCCAAGGCGACATGGAAGCATGGATTCACAGTGAGATCATGCCAGACAAATCTAATACATTGTTTTTTTTATGAAGGGTGTGGCTAAGGTGGCAAGGAAAAAGCACTTTTTCCTGTTACTTAGTCTTGGCTAGTATATATAATTTATTATTTATATTTAATTAGGTAACATGAATGCTCAGTTTTAAGGTGCATTTAAATGCAATGTAACAGCATTGATTGGGCAGCCAGAGTGGTTAGATAAAACAAGATCTGTAGATGTGGTTTATTCAGACTTTTGCAAAAATATGATGAAGTACCACATAAAAGGTTAGTGGGCAAGTTCTTCAGATTTGAATGGGCTGTGGGGTGCTGCATTCCTCTCAACTGTCCAGATGTTTGCCTCATATTTTTGGTCTGTTTCTCATACGATTATGGTTTTCTAGCAAGTCAGAATATAATGACAGACATTTGAGTTTCAAGCTTTCATACCCTTCAGAAAATTCATGCCAGTTCAATACCTATTACTCTGTCAATGTTCTAAGTTTGTAAGAACAATGTCTAAAAATGATCCCTATTTTTGGGTCTTTGTCCCACTGTTATTTATGGCTTTGTCCAGATTTCTTGCTCTAAGAGGTTGAGGGGTATGGTGGGGTGACACAATAGTAAAACAGTAAATAAATAAAAATACATAGAGGGAAGTACTAAATTCAGTTGTCTCTGATAAAAGAATGGCTGCCAGTGTGGTACCACTGGGGTTAGTATTAGAACCAGTCGTTTTCAGTATAATGGTATAGGAAAAGGCCATTATGCTGATGATACAGAGATTCTAAAGACATGCTTCTGGAGCATTTCTCCCCGGGCCTCCGCTGAAAACAGGATCTGTGGAACCTAGTTGGACTTTCCCGGTCAACAAATGTTAAATAAAATAAATAAATAAAATGTGCATCAGCTCTGATGCATAAGAATGTGATTAAAGGATGAAAAGAGTCTTGACAAAATTGGTTTGAATAATGTCTGCTTAAATTCAGTACAAAAATAAAAAAGCAAACTGTACAGTTGAGAAGCTATTACACTAGAAAGGAATACACTTCAAGGGTATGTAGTAGCAGCAACACAGCTAGGAAAGGGACCTCAGTGCACTTAGTCAGATTATCTAAATGTAAGCAAGCAAGTGATATAACTGCAAGGAATGAGGTAAGCGAGCAGTGTGACAGAGCAAGATGACAAGGAAGTCTACCCACCTCACATATTAATGTATGTATTGACATTCTGTTGTAATCACAGTCCCACCATATTCTTTGTGGCCCAAGTGCAGGTGCAGTTACTAGAAGACTACTATACCTATCAACTGGTGCTATCAGTCTAATAGTCTCCCTTCCTCTGTGCTTATGATTCCGGTGATAAGTAAATAAATAAATGTTTCCTACTAGTCTGTAGACCCCCACTGACCTTTTTACTGAGATCCCCCAGAATTCTTCAAGGGAAAACTCTACCTTGGAACTAAAAAAAAGTATTTTTTCATTCTGTCTCTGTTTTCTGAGTTATATAAACATCTCAAAATCACTCTAACTGCTTCTTATAGAATCTTCATATGTTTTCTACAAAATGGCTGTCAATGGGGCTTGAGATATCGTGGTATTACATTTCTTCAAGCCTTTCTTTCCTGTAATCCATTTCAAGTCTGCTTTTTATGAGTCATGCTAGACATAAGAAAGTAGTGGTGTATTCCCATTCCATTGACATATAATGGGATTAGTGTCAGTCACTGTCGTCTTATGTACTGTTTTCTTTCATTTCTTGAATGCCCCCCATAGCTCTCAACCTTCTATTTCCAAATGAGGAACACTACCTCTTATAATGTGGAACAAATAGGCAAAATGTGGAGCATATACTAATGACTTACTAACTACTTCAACTAGGAACCTCATAGGATAGTTAAAATATGATAGTTTTACTTATAAAAACGATCCTTTAATTAATTAATATGATACAGTGATATTTACCATATATATCAGTTAAAACATGTTCCCAAAACTGAATGTGTAACAAACCCCTTTAGTGTGGAACTTTGAGGAACATGAACTTTTTAAGACCCTAAATGAAGTACATTCTTTGTAATGAGGTACACTTAGAGGTATGTGGCCCTCATTTGTGTGTCTCAGGGCTTGTTTTACAGTATACTAAGGAATTATACAGCTGCAACCAAAACAGTTACTAATTTGCAAGCCTTTGTTCAAAGTATCTTTTTGTAGTCCAAGATGAATTGACAGCCTCTCCCATACACTTTGGTAAATGTGCTGATACATTACAAGATTTACAAGAAAAAATATTTTCTGACTTTTCTCTAAATGTCACAGACATCTTTGATACTACATCCAAGTCATCTTATTTATTTATTTATTTATTTATTTATTTATTTACATTTGATAACTGGGTAGTGTCTGACTAGTCCCGAAGCTCATTTTCAGCAGAGACCCGGGGAGAAAAGCTCCAAGGAAGATTACATAATTATACATTTGTACATATGACAATTATAATAGGAGTTCAAACGCAAGTTCCTTGACATTGTATCTAAAAGCATATAACAATGGTAGTTCAATAAGCTTATACTATTGATACAGACAAAGCAATATATATATATATATATATATATATATATATATATATATATATATATATTTTTTTTCAGGATAAAAAAATCACAAACTGATGCTAAGAAGGCTCAGTTGCCAAGAAATATTGACAATGGGTGGTGGAGAGGACGTTAGACAGAAAAGGATTAAATTAGTTAGCCTGGTGGAGAACATAAGCAAAGCCTATGTTTGTTGAAATATTCCTTTAGGGACTGTTTAAATGAATGTGTATCATTGATGGACAGAATATGCTGATGTAGAGAATTCCAGTGTTTGGCAATTATATGTGAGTATAAGGAGACGCCGTGAGAGTTTTGGGTTTTGTTAAACTTCAACAATACTTTATCAGCAGACCTAAGAGATTTTTGGTTAGTGTAGGGTTAGACAAGGTCAGATAAAGCTGGGCAGTTGTCAGGTTTGCATAAGACTGTGTGGGCAGTAGTAGCTGAGTCAGAGTAAGCAGGCGAGGGAGCTCTAACCAGCTCAGCTGGACGAGGACAGTGCAATGGTGAGATCTTTGAGACTGATTAGTGCCAAATTTGGCTATTTTGTTATAGCAAGATTCAAGGCTATTCAGTTCAGATTTGCAAAGATTGGTATACATTTGTGAACAGTAAATCAAGGAAGATAAGAGATGAGTTCTGGCTGCTGCTAGTCTGGCATGGTCATTAAGGTACGATTTAGTCCTATAGAGAGAACCCAGTTTGACATGAACATTTTTAATTGTTAGTGCAAGGTATTTGTCAGACTTAAGTCCACTATTAATTGTGACACCAAGAAGTTTTGTATATTCAACAGGTTCTATTTTTGTGCCATTGAAGGAGGAAATAGAGATAGGTGGTTGGTTGTTGTTGAGGTATTCCAGAAGACCCCTTACTTTTAAAAGTAAAGTAGTATAAACAACAAACCTTTAAGGTTTAAAGCTTAGCATTCTAATACTGTGAAGCTGCTTATGTAAATTTGCCGAAAGAGATGACAACTGCATTTGAAGCATTGACTGTTTTAATTGCTCAGTTTTGCTCTGAAAGGCACAGCCACATTAGAAGCAGCTGTGGATCAGTGTAAGTTTTCTTCCTCTCTGCAATAAAGACAGTGGAAAACGTTTCACACCTGTCTTGTTTACAGCAGTCTGAGCTCCTGACTACAGATTTATCTGTGCCTGTGGTATGTCATGCAAGTGTAGACAAATTCCTCTGCAACTCATGTAAGAAGTTAAGCTTAAAAAAAGTGGGTGGTCTTTCCCTTCCTTTGATATCAAAATGAGGAAATGAAAGTTTTATAAAGTACAAACAGGTCTGAGGTACCTACACAGTACTGAAATCATACTGTAGGGGAAAAAAGCAACCCAAGAGTTGAGTTAAAGCATAGGAGAAGGTGGCGTTTTCCTTCAAAGTAGCTACCCTTGAAGCCCAGTGGTTCCAGCTTTTCACCTGATTGCACTGATTTTATTTGTTGAAAATGGTATACTGAAAGGCTACAGGACTTATGTACCCCCTTGCTAATGCAGGTGTCATCTAAAGTCTGAATCAGGGTGCACACAGCAAGTGGCCATTAGCCTGTCTTGTGACAGTGTGCCGACTCCTGTGACACTTCAGTCTGATTCTTTCTAATATTCTATAAAGATGTTTGTTTACTAAGAAGCCCACGGGTACACCACCATCATCATAAATATTTGGTGTCATAGGGCACACACATCACAGTTTAGGTACGATGTGACTGATTCATACAGCTCAGCCTGGGAACGGAATCCCTTGCAGTTGAAGTAAACATTGATGACCAACTTTGCTTTCTGTAAGTTCACTGACCCAGCATTTCTCACTCAAAGCATAGAAATACAGGCAATTGGGAGTTGTTCCTAAACTTTCATTTACTAGTCAAGATTAATATTTAGAGGAAGAGAGAGAGAGAGGATAATGAGTGACGAAAGTTAAGGAGTACAGAACATGAATTCATCACTGGATGAAAACGGGGAGATTATTTTCAAGGTGAGAAATTGATCAGCTTGTGGAAAATTGTATTAAATTTAATGTAAGAATTTTGCTTTTTATATTTATACTTATTCCATTACATTTTGTTATTAAACCTGACACTGGCAATGAGAATTGTATTCTGCTATTGTATTTTTGGAGAGCTACAACGTCAGGAAGACAACATGGGAAAATCCTTCTGTTAGTATAAATGCTTTAAGAATTATGCAATGTATCCCTAGAGGAAAGTACAAGTTATGTCTGTTTGAAAGTCTGTCCACTACCCCCACATCTGAGTCTTTAGCAGTGCTCTTCCAAGGCCAGACTGTTTCCTACTTGGATACTTCAAAGTAGTTCTACATTTAAAACCTTTATTTTGGAGTCTAGACTACAAAGTTGTAGCAAAGATAATTACAACCAGATCCTGTCAGCATGCTACTTTATGAAACAGCTGCATTCCAGTGTGTG
Organism: Protopterus annectens; assembly: GCF_019279795.1. Lineage (NCBI taxonomy): Eukaryota > Metazoa > Chordata > Ceratodontiformes > Protopteridae > Protopterus > Protopterus annectens. The sequence continues at coordinate 556,608,051 of NC_056730.1, read as the reverse complement.
CTTTGAATGATACTGCATGTAGATATGTTCAGAGGCTCTAAAGCTGCAGATGCTTTTGATTAAAGCTACTTCATCTGCCCAGAATATATTTCTTTTGCCCATAGCTTATTTTATTTTTAGCATTACAATAATTATATGGGTAATGCACAGACATTCTCTCCATGGAGCTATTACAAAGAACAAACAGCTTTGTATAATAATACTGGATAGTAGTGTATGGTCAGGTAGGTAAGGTTTTCTGTTCTGTGTTACTTAGCAGGATCCTAGGACACAAAACCTGTTTGTGGCAGTGACCCAAATATCTCCCATGATGCCTTAGAAAAGTTATCTAAATTACTTGCATTAAGCAGCTGCTTCTGTTTTTTGAATTACTTAACAGGAACCTGTGGGCCCAGATACTGTTTGTGGCAGTGCCAAGTGGTCTGGTAATATAGGTCAGATGACATTCTCAAATTAATACATGGAAGTTGTACTTTCAGTGATCAGTTTGCTCAATATATATTGCTATGTGTATGTTGCACCAGTGTTAACATTTTGAGAGCCCCCAGCAAGTATCAAGTTAGGGACTCCTGGACACTTCCAGTCTAGGTGTCACCCTGTCAGTGCCATCCGTCCTAAGCAACCTTTTGGTTCATGCTGAAGAGTTTTAGGAGTAGGACCCAGAGACTGAACTATACATGCAATGATCTTACAATTTGACAGGTTTGTATACCACACTATGTTGGTCCATTTCCCATAGGGGCATTGAGAGTGATTCGCATTTAGTTGCAGTGATGCCACATTACAACAACCCTATCTACAGGGATGGCCTTAGGTGAAATGGATCTCTAGCAGAGGTCTACATGGCACCCCCTACTGCTTACTGCTTCACCCCCTGCACACATATTTCAGTGCTTCCCCTGTTTTCTCTCTGTCCTGGGCTCCCACACCATATATACAAGCTTTTCTTCCTTTTTCCTCACATTTAGATTCACTCATCAGTTTTTTCAAGAAATCATTTTTAAAGTTTTTTACAGTCTTTTCATCCAATGAACCACATTTATGATTAAGGAAAGAAATGCGTGGCTGTTCAACTTTACTTTTCCTTGCATCCTTTTAAAACATATTATCTGTTGAAGACAGCACAGTAATAAATGTGTAGGAAAACATTCTGTTAAGCAGGGGGCCTTTGGATCACTGGTGCCATAGAAGCCATAGGGTTATAGTTACTCTGAGGTAGTTTTTAGAGCATTTTGCAACCTTTTGATCCAGACCAAAAATCACGGTTAAGAAAGAATTTTAGTTGTATTTTTTTTCTTTCATGGAAGACATAGGTTGTGCTCAAGGCTTAATAAGTTGACAGACAAGTAGATCACAAAAAAATAAGACAAATGTTTGAAAAAAAACAAACAAAAAAAACCCCCATAACTGAACACAAAGAATGAGGAGAAAGGCCTGTGTGTCGTAAACAGTTTATAAGCTTTAAGGCAGACAAAGTAGAAACGTTTTAAGTGCGACCATTGCGTTATCCAGTAGCACATATAGGTTAAATGTAATTGCTTAGTAAAATTTAGACATATCCCATAGGTCAACCAGCAAATGAAACTACTAAAAATATCTAACTAACTTTTTAAATAAAAGTAGAAATAACAAGTTCTCACAAGACTTTTGAACCAGACCAAAAATCACGATTACGAAAATAATTTTAGTTGTATTTTTTTTTCTTTCATGGAAGACATAGGTTGTGCTCAAGGCTTAATAAGTTGACAGACAAGTAGAGCACAAAAAAATAAGACAAATGTTTGAGAGGATACATACATTTTATTTGGGAATTCTGCCCCCCCCCCCCCCGCCCAAGTAAAGACTGTCACTGTCATCCGCAAAAAGAAAAATATGAACAGTTTAACACAGGTGAAAATTAATCTGATTTTGAAATTGTAAGGTTGAAGTTATTCATGAGCATAAAGTATGTATACAAACAAGGCTGTTACTCTCTTAAAATAATCAGAATCTACTGCCACTCCAGTTCAACATTGGACTTTACAGCATATGTGTTGCAAACAGAAGCATGGGAAAACCCATCTAGTACTACCACATTAAGATAGAAATCTTAAAGTCTTGAAGCAGAACATTTATTCTTAATGAGAGTTCAGAAAATATTAAATAGTATAGTTTTCCTACTAGTTTAGTGGTAAATTTAAACTTATTCTTAGCTATATAATACAAGATGTTTAACACTGGGATATAACCAAGTGGAAAACCCATAACTGAACACAAAGAATGAGAAGAAAAGCCTATGTATCGTAAACAGTTTATAAGCTTTAAGGCAGTCAAAGTAGAAACGTTTTAAGTGCGACCATTGCATTATCCAGTAGCACATATAGGTTATATGTAATTGCTTAGTAAAATTTAGACACATCCCATAGGTCAACCAGCAAATGAAACTACTAAAAATATCTAACTAACTTTTTAAATAAAAGTAGAAATAACAAGGAGTTCTCACAAGACTTCAAACATCTTGCTCATAAACAGATCAAAACCAAAACCCAAAAAGATATGTTAACAACTGAAGTAGAAAAAGAAATGCATTTACAATCACTAGCAGTTAGTAATAAATATAAAGGCTTATTTAAAAAATGTCTAGAGATATTTGGTGGAAATAAAAATAGAACACTAACAAGATTTCAGATCTCTTGCCCAAAAATGGACTTTCAGCTTAAGAAGATATGACAGAAGTTAATATAAATATCTATTCCAATTAGTGTCTGTTATTCTAAAAGTGTATTAATTCTGGTTTAAGCACTTGGGCTTCAGGCCAGTTATTTTACATTAAGAGGGTTCGTGGTCTGCACTCTTGTGGGAGGAGAGGCTGGACTCTGCCCTTCTGAGCTGGGAATTTCTGGTTAAAGGCTTATAGTGCCTGCATATTTGAACTGCTTCTTACTGAAATTGGTACACCTTGTTTGCTGTAGCATAGACTAGATCCAGGCCTGCTGAATCTAGCTTTGTTTGTATAACTTGAGCACTAATCCAGGCATTCTTTAAAGTATTCAATTGTATTTATTACTGCTTGGTAGTAACTTGATTAAAGTGTAGCTATCATTCTAAGTCTTTTGGATTAAGCACTTGGGCTTCAGACCAGTTGTTTTACATTAGGAAGGTTTGTGGCCTGCACTGTGGTGGCAGGACAGGTAGCTTACATCCTTCTAAGTTTGGAACTGCTGATTGAGGGCTCATTGTCTGTTATTCTAAAAGTGTATTAGTTCTGGTTTAAGCACTTGGGCTTCAGGCCAGTTATTTTACATTAAGAAGGTTCGTGGTCTGCACTCTTGTGGGAGGAGAGGCTGGACTCTGCCCTTCTGAGCTGGGAATTTCTGGTTAAAGGCTTATAGTGCCTGCATATTTGAACTGTTTCTTACTGAAATTGGTACACCTTGTTTGCTGTAGCATAGACTAGAACCAGGCCTGCTGAATCTAGCTTTGTTTGTATGCTTGTTGTTTGTTTGCTTGTTATTTCCATGAAACGCTAATTCCACCTAAAACGTGGCTTTTCAGCACTTCTGTGGATCCCTAGTGATATCTGCATTGCTTACTGTACTTATTTCCTTGTTTCACTTGAAAGAAAGTTACTGTTTGTCATGTTTGCATTTAAGTTACCTGGTACTTGCTCACTAAAGCAATTATATAAGTCAGCACTAAAAAATTAAAAGCACTACACCCTCACAAACTCCCCTTGAGTACCTTGTTCCCCATTGGCCCTTTTTTCAATTATAAAGGAATTCCCAATACTATTCTAGCATGTCCAAAGGTCAGTTGTCAATCTCCTCTCCGGTCCAGCTGGTGAATCTGGGAATCTTGAGGCAATGTTACAACTGCCTCATGTACACAGACAACCCTCTCCTCCTCCCAACAAATTCCAACACATGTGAGAGATGCAACCATATAGCCAAACTGGAGGCTAAGCTCTCTCAACTCAGTACTGGCATAACCAGTCAGGAGGAGAAGGAAACCACACTCACTACAATTCCAGTCTCACATAGACCTACCACGACAGCAAACTAAAAACATAAACACACAAAAACATACTCGGAGGCTCTAAATAAAAATCTGCCTAAGCAGCAGAGACCTCCAAAGCAGACACCCAAGCAACTGCTACCCCAAAACAAAACATGTGCAACACATAGCTCACAAAGCCAGTGTGCCGAACAGTCACAGCCCTTAAGGCTAAACAACACACCTGATACACTTGTAATAGGTGACTCTATCGTCAGGCACACTGATGCCCCACTCACCAGGCTGAACAAGGAGAAGGTCACAGTGAACTGCCTGTCAGGCGCTAGGATCCACCACATAACACAAGCACTCAGGTCACTCCAAGGCAAGTACAAATATGACTCAGTCATTGTCCATGCTGGTGTGAATGACCTGAGATGTACCTCCCTGGACTACATGAAAAGAGACATAGAGGAGCTCTCTGAGCATGTAGCCCAGGCTGGTGTGACCCTGACCTTGAGTAGCATCTTACCCTCACCAAGAATGATGCCACAATATGAAGACAAGATGATCAAGTTCAACAATTGGCTTAAGTATTGGTGTCATTCAAAGGGGATCCAATGCCTGTCAGCCTGGGATGACATGCTCGACAAGCCACGATGCTTCACTAGGGATGGCTTGCACCTATCACCCCTGGGCTTTCAGATATTGGCAAAGGCTGTTGCTAACCCCATAGTGCCTTTTTTAGGCAAGGCTCAAAAGACAAACCCACCTCCATAGGTATCACAAGGGATAAGAAACTAAGAGTAGTGCTACTCAACGCCAGAAGTCTAAACCTCAAGATGCATGCACTCGAAACTCTCCTTAGCATGGAGAACATCGATATCTGTGCAGTAACAGAAACCTGGTTCAAGGCTCCTGAGAGCACACCAGCACTACCAGGTTATACCTCATACCATGTTTTTCAGCCCCAAAACTTGGACCGAACCACAAAAGGAGGGGGAGTATCAATATTCGTCAAAGATACCCACACCTCCAGGTTGGTGGCACAGCAGGAAGTATCAGAGACTATCCATGTGCAACTAACAGTGGGTAAAGCTGCCTTCCAGTTTATAGCCTGCTACAGACCACCCTCCCAAACCCAGGAACCCCACGCGGCCTTCCTGAGAACACTGGAAAATATGAAGGTCTCTCCAAACACCATTATACTGGGCGATTTCAACTACCCAAACTTAGACTGGGAGCATTACTCTAGCTCCAACACCCTAGCCCAAAGGTTCCTAGAATTTATAAACTCAAATGCTATGGAACAACTTATTACCACTCCCACAAGAGGGGAAAATGTACTGGACCTGATCATCACCAACATGGGGACTCTATGCTGCAGACCAGAAGTGTATCCCTCACTGGTAAGATCAGACCGTAAACTAATCTCACTGGATATTTTCATCCCGACTCCACCCCCTGCCCAGAAAACCACAGTGAAAAACTTCTCTAATGCAAATTTCACACTCCTCAAAACCGAGGTGGAATCCTTCAAAGCCTCCGGGCCTGTGGAAAATACTGCACAGACCACAGAATCCTTTATAAACGCATTCTATGAACACCTTCAGGAATGCATGGATCATGCAATCCTAAATAAAACCAAGACCCAATCCTCCAAAGGCAGACGTCCTGTCTGGTGGACCCCAGCCATAAACAAACTATACAATAGAAGGAGGAAGCTACTACATGATAGAGCAAAATCCCAAAAAGGGAAGGCATCTCTGATCAGTATTAGAAAAAAACTACGGGCACTCATAAAATTGTCTAAGGCCAGCTTCGAGAGAAAAATTGCACAGGACACTAAGGATAATCACAAGGCTTTTTTTAGTTATGTTAGGAACCTGGGTGGGAATTCCCAGATATGCTCAGAATTAGTCCAAAATGACAAAAAATACACCGAACCCACAGACATTGCCAACATCCTAGCTGACAGGTTCAGCGCAAACTCCCCCCCTCCCCACCAAAAGGGCAAATATCTATCACAGCAGAGTGCTGCCCCCCCTGACATCTCAGATGCTCAGGTAAGAGCCGCCGTCTCCAAAGCAAAAACACAGCAGCAATGGGACCAGATGGTGTCCCGGGCTGTGTCCTACATGAACTCCAAGAAGAGCTAAACCCAAACATAAAACTACTGTTCAATCTCAGCCTTACTACAGGTTATGTACCCAAAGAGTGGCGTACAGCAACAGTGGTCCCTCTCCACAAAGGTGGTGCCTCAACAGATCCTGGAAACTATCCCCATAAGCCTGACTAGCTTGGTCTGCAAAGCTATGGAAAGGATCATCATGGACCTCATAAATAAAGATATTGGGGACCTACAGACACTGGATCCTACCCAGTTCAGCTTTGTTAAGGGCAGATCCTGCATCTTAAATCTGGTCGATTTCTTTGAAACAGTCACCAAGGCCATTGACGAGGGGAAGGTGGTCCACACAGCCTACCTGGACCTCGCAAAAGCCTTCGATACAATACCCCACTTGGGCATTATAGATAAGCTCACCAGCTTAAATATAAACCCCTATGTCACTAGATGGGTTGCAAACTGGCTCAAGGACAGAACCCACATGGTTAGAATTGCTGGAGCCATGTCAGACTCCAAACCAGTTACAAGTGGCATCCCACAAGGCTCAGTCCTGGGAACTGTCTTGTTGGGTATATATTTCTCGGAGGTACAGGCCAACACAGAAGGACTGTGGCTGACCAAGTTTGTAGATGACTGCAAACTGGGCACCATAATCGACTCTCCAGCTGACACAAGCATCCTCCAAAAGGGCCTCATAGAAACAGACAACTGGTGCCAGAGCCATGGCCTTAAGCTAAATGCCAAAAAGTGTATAGTCATCCCCTTTGGCAAAAACAAAGTGCCCACAAATTACCACATAGGTGGTAATCCATTAAGTATGGAAGAAGTAATTAGGGACCTGGGGACCCAAGTTGATAGCAATCTCTCATTTGACAACCACGTGGCCAAAGTGGTTAGAAAACATTTTATATAGCCCACCTAATCATGAAGGGATTCACATCTAGATCAGGGAGGTCATTGTGCCTCTTTACTCATCCCTCATCTGGCCCATAATTGAATACAGTGCCCCTTTTGGGATGTACCTTACCAGACACCTGCAGCAACTGGAAAGACCCCAAAAGTACCTCACCAAGAGGATCAAAGGGCTCAAACAGATGCCATATGCTGCCCGGTTAAAGAAACTCCAGCTCTACTCAGTGGCATACCGCCTGCTCAGAGGCGATCTGTGCCTGACGATAAAGCCATGTCCAACCCGGAATTAATGGACATGCTGCACCTCAGAAAATCCAAATCCCATCGAGCTACGTGCTCAAGAGACTTGAACCTCAGCACTGAAATAAATAGGACATGCTGGAGGGACAGATTCATAACCCAGAGGCTCCCTTCACTCTGGAATAAAATCCCAGTCCAGGTTAGGCAGAGTCCCTCATTGACTCTCTTCAAGAGGAATCTTGATGAGTGGATGGGAGATTGTAGGTTTACCCCGAGTATCACTTCTGTGTCACTGTTAGACAGAGGCACAGTATACTAACCTCGAAAAAGGGCATAGCAAAATTCATTTAAAATGGGTGGTGAAAGCCAAACACACTCTGGCTAGGCTTATAAATGCCCTAGGGCAGATAGCCTAGTATGAACCTATGAACCTATAAAAATGTTTAGTCAAAGACCTTCATTTTCTTTAGGTGAAATCAATTCATCATAATAAAGCATACCATTTTAGGCCATCTAAGACATTTAGATAATTCCAAATGTAAATTATTAAAAAAAAAAAAAAAGAAGATTTAGGGACAGAAAGAAGAGATGAATTAAATTTCAAGAAAACTTTGCAAAAGCAAATATTTTTTAAAATAACATTTTGAAAGAAATTAGAAGGGTAAGGCAGATTTTAATGTCTTTTTTTAGATATCTATTATTGAAATGTATTATCTACATTAAATAGGTTGCTCTCTTATGCAAAAATATTGTTTAAATACTTAAAACACATAACTAGCATAAACAAGACAAATCTAACAGTTAATAATAATAATAATAATAATAATAATAATTGTTGTTTAAAACAAATAATTTAGATTTTGCCACATTCAGCACATAATTTGAAAACATGGAGAAAAACGTTTCCGCTTTTTGTAAGAGTTTAAGAAGTCAGATTTAGACACAGATAGTAGGAACTATGGCATCAATTGTAAAGGCAGTAAACATAACCTATTTAAATTTCTTATGATAATTAGAGAGATAATAGACCAAAAATACTTCCTTCGTTCCCTTAAGGACTCTTCTTTACAAAAGTAGAAACAGCAGGCAAAAAGATCAAGTCCAAACCAAGCCAATATAAAAAGATTTATTAAAAAATACAGGTTAGCGCTTTTGGGTGGATACCCTTCTTCAGGCAACATACATTGATTCTAAAACATCTTATATACATTTTAAAACTCATTAGACAATTAAACAATTAACTTTTACATTTCACCCACCTTTTTTTCAAGGCTGGTTTTAAAGGAACACAGTTATTAAGACCTAGTGCTGTGTCTGCTGCCAAATTTAAAATCCATTTAAGCTCTGCATATTCAGTTTTGTTAACAATGTCACCCCCCCCCCCACCTTCTTGTATTATTTGCATTACCAAAAATGAAAAACTGTGATCCGGAAAGCATTTAATATGTTGATACAAGGCATTTTTCTCATCTCTTAATCTAATAGAAGACATATGATTTAATATTCTAGTTTTGAGTTTGCAGTTCGTTTTCCCCACATAAAAACTTGAACATTGTTTACATTTTGCAAGGTAGACCACATTTTCAGTATGGCAATCAGCATAAAAATCAAAGCTATATTTTCTATCAATGATTGGATGTATAAAATAACCTGCACTGTTTAGCAAAGTATATGCCCTACAATGTCTACATGGAAATGTTCCCAACCGTGAATATTTTATTCAGCTCTTCTGCCTTTTTTCAGGTTCATGACATAGTAGGTCCTTTAGGTTATTATTATGCCTATATACAAATTTAGGTTCTCTATCTGTACTATCTCTCAAGCCTTCATCGCTTAAAATAATCTTCCAATTATTCTTGATAATATTACTGATATCATAGATGTTACTACTAAACTTTAATGTCACTCTAGACTTACTATTATATCTATAATATGTTCTTGTGGGCTTTCTTGAATTTTCTGAGAACCATGGTTTAGCTCTATCTTGTCTATTTAAGAGCACTTCATGTCTATCCCTGTCTATTTTCTTTTCTTTATAACACTTATCTACCAAATGTCATGTCACGATATCCCTTCAGTACATTATGAAAGGTCTACTGAGGATGCATGCTATGAGCATCCAAAAAGTGATTCTTCCAGCATTCTTTTGTATAAAGGGTAGTTTGCAGAATGCCTTGCTGATTTTTAATAACATTTACATCTAAAAAGGCTATTCTTTCACTATTAAAATTAAGAGGGAACTTTAGAAAATCAGTTGTAGTATCCATGTATTTGACATATTCACAGAGAGAATTTTCATTATGTGCCCATAACATAAAAATATCATCCACAAATCTTACATAAAACATGACATATTTGTTCCATAAATGCATTGTATCATGCAAATATTTCTGCTCCCAATAAGCTAGCACCAGATTTGCGTATGAGTTAGCACATGGTGTGCCCATAGCAATACCTTGTTTTTGCTTATAGTAACTACCATTACAAATAAAAACATTATTTTCTAAGATCAACCATAACACTTCTAATATCAGACATTTGGTTTTCTCATCATATATATTTTTGTCTTTCATAATTTCCTCAATAGCTTTAATTCCAAAGTCATTGCCAATAACTGTAAACAAATTATTTACATCTAAAGTTGCTAATAGTACATCATTAAGATTCAAATCATGACAAGTCTCATATAATTCAGACAACAAATGTGCAGAGTCTTTCATAATACCTGGATATAATTCAAGTAAAGGTTTCAGCTTAGCTTCTACCCACATTGAAATACATTCAGTGACCCATCCTCTCCCCCAGACGATGGGCCGCATTGGTAGTGGTAATATATGCTTATGAATTTTCAGTAGTGCCTTAAATAGGGGTATTATTGGGTGTTCAATACAAAAGAATGTGAATAACTATCTAAAATTTGTTCAGTCAATAATGTTTTAAGTTTATCATTTACTCCCTTAATAATGTGTTGAATCTTAAGTGGTGAAATTATTTCATAAGTAGTTTGATCATTCAATAAAGTCTTTAATTATCTAATGTATGCTTCTGAATCCATTACTACAATACCTCCCCCTTTATCCGCTGGTTTTATTACTATATTAGGGTCTTGTATTAAGGTATTTAAAGCTATCCTTTCAGCTTGATTTAAATTATTAAAACAACAGTGCACTTTCTCAAAGTACTGTCTAATATCTCGTTCACATGTTTTTAAAAAAGTTTTTACGGTTGAATTAGTTGGGGGGCACAAAGGTACTTGGCTGTTTGAATGTGTTAGCTTTATGCATATTATCTTTAAACATAACGTTTAAGGCAACATTCCTACCAAACAGATTTAAATCCAAAAGAATATCATTCAAAACAGATGCTCTACTTGGCACAAATGAAAGACCTTTCCCCAATACTTGCATTTGAACGTTTGTTAATTGCACAGTAGCTATATTAAAAACATTGTTAACATTATGGGAATTAAAATCGTGATAACTAGAAACAGTCAGTTCATTGTTTTCCTTCGTTTTACCTCTCTTTGGGTTGACCGTCCCCTCTTGTATTCCTTTTTTCTCACCGGCACAGGAAACAAATGAAAAGTTGTCGCATTTTTAGTTATGGGAACTTTAGGTCTCGCTCCCAAACTCAACACTGGCTCACTCTTCTGCTGGCTGACGTCATGTATTGGCATCTGATGAGCAGTTCATATCAGCTGTTCCTCGGCTGCTGAAGACATAACTGGTGTAGGTGTTACAGCCGAGGGAATAGTTTGATTAAATGGACCAGTCACGGTATGATTATTATCAGCATTAGAGAAGTTATTATTAATAACATTAGTTTGATGATTTCCATCCCCTACTCTAAATTCAGCTCTAGGAGTCTCTCTTGGCCACATAAAGATATTACCTAACACAAAATCATTATAGTCTCTTTGGATCTTTTTCATTTTCACTTGTTGAAGTTTAGATTCAAAGGCAGCTATATTATTGAACACATCTGTGATCTTTTGTAAATGAAGTTCTGAAGTATAACGCAATTGTAGATCTTTCTGAAGGCTTTTTACTTCTTCTCTTAAACCTTGTTCAGTTGGTGTATAAAACTCTATTAATAATCTCATGTACTGAAAACTAGTGTCAATGTTAGTCTGTTGCCATTTGGCCAGTAGCTCTGGGAAACTATCTCCCTGAGCAGGCATGCATAGCACCCGCATCCCTCTGGGCACTGTCTTATATTGCAAGCATGCCTCTAGATGAAAACGTTGCCATTGTAACCTTTTTAGTTTTCTTAAAGAGTCATCAAGACAGTTCAAAATTTAAAAAAAAGTCTCAGTCAATTGCTCACCTAGAGCTTGTTCTGATGTTTCCATTTCACTCCGTGGTAAATCCATTTTTAGCAGAGGATTTGTAAACATAAAAACATTATAATTAAATCTCTCAGTCACTGTAGTCATCACTTGTTTATGCGGTTGGTAGCCCAGGTCTACCACATCATCTTCTATATCAGCCATAGTGGGAGGGAGGAACAGCAAAATGCAATAGAAAATAGACCAAAAATACTTCCTTTGTTCCCTTAAGGACTCTTCTTTACAAAAGTAGAAACAGCAGGCAAAAAGAAGATCGAGTCCAAACCAAGCCAATATAAGAAGATTTATTAAAAAATACAGGTTAGCGCTTTCGGGGGGATACCCTTCTTAATTAGAGAGATCTTTGTTAAAAATAATGTTGTAAGGGATCATCGTGTATATTAAAAGGACAAAGAGTATACAGCCCTCTCTAGTTCATTCTATTGTTCATGAAACTAGGACAGGAATGCTTACTGACACTAAGAAATATAGAAAAAATGCTATAGAAAGTGTTGTTAAAATGTATGAAGGAGGACCAGTTTTCACATATCATTAATTAATTCATTTATTTATTTGCTTTTGTTAACCAGGAAAGTCTACTGGGCTGGTTTGAGCCCATTTTCAGTGGAGGCCCGGGGAGAAAAGCTCCAAAAACAATATACATAATAAAGAATTTGTTTAGAGTGTTAATAACAGCATTTAACAATATACAAGAGTAGTAACAGCATTTAACAATATACAAGAGTAACAATATAAGAGTCAGAAGTAACACAGTTACTAGTATTTAAACAAAAAGGATTGAGAAACCTGGTTAAAAGCTTTAGTTGCATCATTTAAATGGGGAAAGGGGACTTGTATAATGGCTAATCCATTGCAATTAGTTATTGTGATATTAAAGACTAATATTGGCATTTTAAACTCTTTGCTAATTCAGAAGCAAAATATGTCATAATTAATGAGAGCAACTGGCCAGTAACTTTTATGGCCAGCAGAATAAATAACAGGTTCATGAAACAAAACAGTTTTTGATTAAGATATGGCTCACCGATACCAAGGTACTAAAATAAAAGCTGTATATTATTACTAGCACTCATACAATGAATTATATTAGAAAGCCCAGATATTTTATCAGCAGGGTCAGGAGATATTAAGTTTTAATTATTAAATACAAGAGGGAATCTTACAATTATTAATTTGTAGAGATTTACACTCCTGGTCAATCTATGTCAAGCTAAGTGTATCAAGAACTAAATCTGAATATTTATCATGTATGCTACAATAAGGGCAGGACTATATATTGATAAATACATCTGTAAAAACCTTCAGAGCATCCTGGGTGTTGAAAATAGTTTGTCCCTGAAAAATGAAATAAAGTTATTAGTTTTATCTTTTTTTTTTATAATTTTGATGAACTACGAAGATGGTATTTGGCCTAGGGTAAGCACGTTGTCAGATAATAAGAACCAAGCCTAGACATCTGAAATGAATATCTAAGATTTAGCTTGTTCTATAGTGACTTGAGTTTCTTTAACCTTTCACTCAGAAAGGAACCCATTTGAATTTCTTCTTACTTATCAAACTGGCTTTTAATTCTTCTAATTCATGAGATTTTCAAAATATGAACTTTTACTAAATAATAATTCCACTTATGAGCGTTGAAAGTAGTACATCTGATATTTGGCTTAAAATATGAGTTTATAGCCCCTTGCATCTATCTAGGCTATGTACTGATAGTGATACCCTACATGATGAACTTAATATGTTTAATACCAGGTTGATGGCCAGGGGCTATAAATGGACAGAGGTTGACCATATTATGCAAGATGTAATAGGTTCCAGAGAGACAGAGGCAGCACCCTGGCTCTCTTCTAAGGGGGCACTGAATAGGTCTAGAACCACCAGATGAAGTAGGAGACAGTCAGTCAACAGAAGTAAGAGCAAGGTCCCTTTATATGTCACCTATAGTAGTGACATTCGATGGGTGCAAGATGTGATTCGGACCAATTGGAAAATTTTGCAAACTGATGATTCCTTGAAAGAATTGGTGGGAGATTGTCCTGATTTTGTCTTTAAGAGAAATAAGAATCTAAAGCAGATCCTTTGTGATAGGCAGCCAAGGGTAGAGAGAACTTTCAACAGGCCTGGGACCTTTCCATGTCAACATTGTAAGGTATGTACTTATATTAATAGGAAATCCAATTTTATTCACCAATTTTATTCACCCTATAACAGGGAAGGGATACATTTTTAGAGCCATGGTAACCTGTTTATCTAAGAATATTATCTATCTAGCGACTTGTACCTGCTGCCCCTCATTTTATATGGGGAAAACTAATTGCAGGTTCAAGGATAGGATTCTGAGACATTTGTCAGCGACTAGACTCAAGGGCAAATGGAATGCACTCTCTATACACATAGAGAGTTATTCAGGCCATTGTTTTTTGTTTCAGGCATTACAACAAATCACTGGTGACAGTAGGAAGGGAAATATTTCCAGCTACACAGAATACTGTGAAACTAGATGGATTATTGAATTGGGGGCCAATAGGCATCCAGGACTCAATGGCGTGGTGCCTTTAAGGCCAATTCGGAATAGGCGTAGACCTTATATTCAGAAAGATTAATTCTTAATTGTTTTATTAATTGTTCTATTGATTTTAGCATCTGATTGGTGTATTTACATTTAAATGTTTAGTGAACTGTTTTGTGCTGTATGCCTGAAGAAGGGTTTTGTACCTGAAAGCGCTAACATCCTTGTCTATTAAATTATATTTGTTTTTTCAGCCTGTTGGTTGTGGACTATCTTCTTTCTTTGTGATATACTTAGAAGTTATTCAACTACAGCCAGGAAAAGTAACTAAATTGCTGACCTTTGTTCAGTGTTTTCTTTTGTAGTTCAAGAGGAATTGAGATTCCCCTCCCCCACACTACTGCAGAGGTGTACAACAGGTTCTCTTCTTGTATTTCCTCAACTTTTTCCCCTTTTCTCCCCTATTTACATTGTCCCCTGTAAAACAACAACAATAAAGCATTTAAATTTTATAATTCTAACAGAAGAAGCCTACCTTCTCATACCATAGGGAGGGTTTCACTCAAAATGATTCTCTCTCACATTTGAATGAATAAAGCTTTGCTGGATTACAATTACTGATGTCATCAGGCCAGGCAGTGCATTTTTTTTTTTTTTTTAATCAGTTCCCTCCCCCAAAGTGTTAACCTTGATGTCCTTATTTAAAAAAAAAAAAAAAAAAAAAATTACTTTTATAAGTGACTCTGGACACAAGAAAAAAAAGGGGGAAATATAACAATGTGTTAACTTTAATAAAGATCTAAACTGGTTAATAGTATAAATGTTTTATTCTTTAGCCAGCAGTAAACAGCACTTGAGTGTGTTCTGTGCATTTTGCACTGTTTCTGTTTTAAGTAATCATCGTACTTTGTACGCATGCAACAAAACATCATGCCATGATGTTTTAAACATGTTTTTTGAGTCTGTGGGTGCGGTACTACTGCACTGAGAGACCCTTGCAGAATCAAATTCCTATGTTACCATATGGTAGCCAAATCGTTCACTGACAGGACAGGTATTATTAGAGGGGTTTATATATGGGTCCCCTTCACATTGTCGACACTTCAAAATGCAGAATTTCATATGTCTGAGACTGTATGATCAAGATTTGAAATGCTGACAATGTGGAACCGGCATCTCCGTACACTGTGGAATGGAAAGATTTCCATTCCTGCACTGTAGTGCGATCTTGGAGTTGGTATATTTAAGTTACAGGGGTGTGGGGGGGTGTAGCTCCCCACGGGAGTGCAGTGTTTAGGTAAGTGTTTGTTGTTTTTTACTTTTGTTTTTCATATGTTCGACATTTCAGATGTCGATCATATGGTCTTGGCCATATGAAATTCTGCATTTTGAAGTGTTGAACATATGAAGTAGAACGTATATAACACCTGTTCAGCAAAGCCACTCTTCATCGAACAGCAAATTTTAAGTAGAGCAAACAAGCGGTACCCCCCCCCAAAAAATAAAATTTAAAACCTGCCAAGGTGGGGGCTATGCCTCCACATCCCCCAACTAAATATACCAGCTCCGAGCTTGCACTACAGTGGGGAAAAGGGCAAATTCCAGATGGTGGCCAACCACTGGTTTGCTCTAGTTAAAATTCACCATTCAATGAAGAACGGCTTTCCTAAGAAGGTGTTCGTCAAATGACTATTCGCTGAATAGCCATTCAATGAAATAACATAGACCTGTTGTTAGATTGGAAGAATCCAGATCCAGTAAGAGGCCAGTTACTAGTGATGTGCCACAGGGCTAAGTGCTAGGATCTCTCCTGCTCAGAATATACTTCTCAGAAGTCAAGGCCAATGTAGAAGGCCTTTGACTAACTAAGTTTGCTGATGACTGCAAGTTTCATAGATTCATAGATTCATAGATTAGTACTAGGCTAACTGTCCTCATGGGCCATTTTAAGCCTAGCTAATTACCCCATGTGAGAATCATTGAATCCTCCCAACAATGTACATATCGATGTTCTTCGTGTTTCACTGTTGCATTCATCACACTTAGGTTATCCTGCCAGGGGTTGCCCTCAGTCGGCCCGAATACCAGAGGCTTAGTATTTCTGAGTCAGTTGCTGTCGCTCCAGGACTAATGTCAGGTCGTCAGTGGTATAAAATCAGGCAGCCGACGCCATTACATCAGTTTTTCTTGCCAAGGAGCCCAACCTCTCTCTGCTTATGAGGATTCTGATGCAGAGGAATCCATTCTTTCTGCCTCTCCACCCAAGGATTTTTCATTTGGTGAAGCCCTGCATACTTTAAGGGAGCATTTCTAATTGGAATGTCAGGACTATCCTCAGTCAAAAAAGAGACTCAGGAAATTCTTAAATTTACCACAACACAGACCTTTAGCCATTCCTCCTGTCCTGGATGTTGTGGACGATGCTTTTCTGGAATCCAGTTTGACTCCTGACACCCTTCCTCCTGCTCCCACGAAACCTGACAGGTACACTAGAGTCCCTGACTCTCACAAATTCCTTTTCAAAAATCCTACTGCTGACACAGAGGTTATCTCCCAAGGACCTAAAGGAATTAAACAACTTCAGCTAAGAATCCCACCCCCTCAGACAGGGATTCCCAAGCTTTAGACAGATGGGGTAAAAAAGTATACACCTCTGCAACTCTTGCTATTAGAGCACTAAATTCTCAGTTCCATGTGCTGAAATATCAGCAGCATACCATGGAACTCCTCAAACAAAAAATATCTTCCTTTCCTGCTTGTGCAGAAAATAAAGAATTACAAGAGCTTATGCATTCTGCAAGCCAAGTTACTAAGCACACCTTGCAATGTGGCTTTGACGCCCAAGAGGCATCTTGCAGGGAAGCAGTCACTGGTTCTGTCCTTAGAAGGCATGCTTGGCTTAAGGAACAGACCTTTCCAGACCATGTCAAATCAAAATTATTGGATGCACCATTGAACAAAGACAATTTGTTTGGCAACAAGGCAGAAGAGGTCTTAAAAAAGATGGAAGAAAAAGCTAAATCTGTGCAGACAGTTAAAGACTTTTTACAGGTCCAGACACCAAGGTTCAGTAGGCATTGCCCCTCCAAGCACTGGTCCTTTCCGGCCCCCTCCAGGTCAGCTCAGCCCAGACCCAGGGATAGTAGACCTCCCAGACAGCAGTCCCAGGGAATGCACGGATCTAAGCAAAAACAGGGAGTGCTAAGCCACCCCCTTATAGTAAGAACTCACAATAACTTTACACCTCCACCCCTTACCTCTGCTCACCTGCTTGTGCCCCTATGAGGAAAACTCTCCTTCCATGCAAACAACTGGGCCTCTATTTCCAATGACCGATGGGTCCTCAACATAGTGTCCCAGGGATACAAATTTTATTTCCACACACTGCCAACCCCAAAAGAGTTCCCAGATCTTCCTCCAAACCAGTGGGCAGAGGCCAAAAAGCAAGTCCTTTCCCTGCTTTCCATGAGGGCAATACAGCATGTTCCTGCAGACCAGATAGGCCAGGGTTTCTATTCCAGACTCTTTCTGGTACCCAGAAAAGAGGGCACCTGGTGCTTAATCCTCAATCTATCCATTCTAAACACCTTTCTGGTGATACCAAAATTCAAAATGTTCACCCTCCAGCAGCTTCTTCCTATGCTTTCCAAGGATGCTTGGTTAGCCACCCTAGACCTAAAAGAGGCCTACCTACACATCCCAATTAGGGAATCGTGCAGGAAATATCTATGTTTCAGGGCAGGATCTATGCACTTTCAGTTCTTTGCACTTCCCTTTGGCTTATCCAGTGCTCCCAGAGTTTTCACAAAATGCCTGGCTCCAGCCATTGCTTTTTGCAGACAAAGAAATATTCAAATGTACCCCTTCTTAGACAATTGCCTGATTCAGGCAGACAGTCAGGAAAAGCTGTTACACCACCTGACCTTTGTAAAAGCCTGCTGACCTCCCTGGGGTATACTATCAATGAAAAGAAATCAAAACTAGTCCCCACACAAAAAAATGTATTCCTGGGAGCAAGCCTGGACACAGCATCGCACTTGGCATTCCTTACTCCAGAAAAACAAGCCTACCTGACAGGCTACTTCTCTCAACTAGCCACCAGAAACCAGTTATCTGCAAGGAAAATCCTGCAAGCTCTATGGTTCAAGGCATCCCGCATTCTATTCATTCCATATGCCAGACTGCATATGAGGAAACTACAATGGTACCGAAAAAGTCTTTGGTGTCAGCCCTCTCAAGACCTGGAAACTATCATACCAGTGATACCCTGTCTAAGGAAATATTTTCTTTGGTGGGCAGTAGCATGCAACCACAACAAGGGACTTCCCTTCTCACAACCCATGCTACCCAGACCCTCACCACAGATTCATCAGATTATGCCTGGGGTGCACACCTGGACAGCAGGTGCATTCAGGGCCATTGGAGCCCAAATCAAATACATCTGCACATCAACAAAAAGAGATGCTAGCTGTTCAGCATGCCCTGACAGCTTTCAGACCCCTACTCTCCCCAGGGCCTCTACTGATCAAAGCAGACAACACCACAGTGATGTGGTATATCAACAAGCAGGGAGGGACTCACTCTTATCCTCTCTGCAGGCTCGCCATGACCCTTTGGCACATGGCCTCAGCCATGCAAATACACCTGCTAGCACAATTCCTGCCAGGCTCCCTAAACTCTCTGGCAGACAACTTAAGCAGAAACCTGCTAGGCCCACAAGAGTGGCAGCTATACCACAGAACCTTCACTTGTGTAACCCAGAAATGGGGCACCCCAAAGGTAGACCTCTTTGCCTCCCACTCCAATCATCAGCTCAGCATATTCTGTGCCAGGGAACCTCACAGCATGGCCTGGAAAGTGGATGCTCTATCCTTCCAATGGGTAAACCTCTCAGTCTGTGCATTTCCCCCTCTACCTCTCATTTCAAGGACACTGCTGAAAATAAGGGAGGAGAAACCAAGGGCAATCCTGATTGCCCCAGACTGGCCACACCAGTACTGGTACCCACTGCTGCGCAGCCTGTCACCCCTGCCACCATGGCACCTACCTCAGATCCCAACACTCCTGACCCAGAAGAATGGAGAATTCATGCATCCCCAATTGCAGACCCTTAACCTGGCAGCCTGGCTTATTCCCTGACCTCTCCTCAAGCTGCCAGCCTAAGAAAACAAGTCCTAGATGTTATACATGAGGCCAGACACCCCAGCACTAGAAAATCCTATACTGACAAGTGGAAAACGTTTTGCACCTGGATCCAGGCTAAGGGAGCCAAAACAGCACAGCCCTCCCTACTTCTCATCCCGGATTACCTAGCAGTTACCTAGCAGACCTACTACAAAGGGGTGTAGCCTTCTATTCTATTAAAATTCATGCCTCTGCCATCTCTGCTCATTACAGCACAGAGCCACCTCTCTTCTCACACCCTCTCATCAAACAGTTCGTAAGAGGGTATAACAACTTAAGGCAACCCAGAAGAGCTCCTACCCCAGCTTGGGACCTTAACTTTGTGTTGTAAAAGCTCAGTCTACCCCCCCTTCTGAACCTGCAGCTTCAGCAGAGTTAAAATTACTCTCTTGTAAAACAGCCTTGCTTCTAGCCATCACTTCAGCTAGAAGAGTTTCAGAGCCACAAGCACTCATGGCTGTAGAGCCCTTCATCATTTTCCATGCTACAGGGTCTCCCTCAGGAGTAACCCATCATTCATGCCTAAAGTGGTGTTCAGTGTGGCTCTCAACCAATCCATTCATTTGCCCACCTTTTTCCCTAACCCACAAAACAAGGGGGAAAGGAATCTGCACTCTCTAGATGTGCACAGACAGCTCAGATTCTTTCTGGATAGGACTAAATCTTTTAGAAAAACTGATCAATTGCTAGTCAGCTTCGCAGCAGGGGCAGAGGGCAAGGCCATAGCCAAAAAACAAGTTCCAAATGGATAGCACACGGCATCCATTTCTGCTACAAACAGCATGGGAAACCGCCCCCAAAGGGGGTCAGGATGCATTCCACCAGGGCAACCTTCACCTCTACAGTTTTTCTCAGAGGGGTCCCCACCAGGGACATCCTGGAGGCTGCAACATGGACTTCTGTTCATACCTTCACCAAGCATTATCACCTGCCTATATTCTCCAAATCTGCCACTGCAGTCTTGCAGGGCATCCTAGCTAGCCCCCAGTCTTCTTGACTGCCTCCACCCTTTTCTTCAGCTTTGGGAATCAACCCAAGTGTGATGACTGCAACAGTGAAACACAAAGAACATAGTACAGCTGTACACACTTACCATAAATGTAGATTTTCGAGTGTATTCACTATTGCAGTCCTGTTTTCCCACCCTCCATCCCCCTTGTCTCTCTCTCTCTCTGTCCCTCTCTTCCTCTCCCCTTACAGGGAATTTTTGGTATTTACTTTCTACTGGTGGCGTTCTTCCACCATAACCTAGCTCCCTATTTGGGGGCTCCTGAGAGTTGGGGCAAGAAAAACAGATGTAATGGTGTCGGCTGCCTGCTTTTATACCACTGATGACCTGACGTCAGTCCTGGAGAAATAGCAACTGAGGCAGAAATACTAAGCCTCTGGTATTCAGGCCAACTGAGGGCTAGCCCTGGCAGGATAACCCAAGTGTGATGATTGCAACAGTGAATACACTGGAACATGTACATCTATGGTACGTTTTCACAACTGTACTTTCAGAAGTGTCTGAATCAGATGCATGATTAGTGCCAGAGCCATGACTTAAAACTAAATGCAAAAAAATGCATGATCATACCTTTTGGGAAGTCAAATACCTTGCAAATTACAACATTAATACCACACCCTTAAGAGTGGACTTAGTGGTAAGAGATCTAGGTACATAGATAGACAGTAGCTTGAACTTCGTTCACTATGTGTCCTTCTATGTGGCATAGCTTATAAGTAAAGGTATGGCATCCATATCCAAGGAAGTTATAGTCCCACTGTACTCATCCCTCATTAGACCAATAGCTGAGTACAGTGCACCTTTTAGCTTGTACCTGACCAGGCACTTGCAGCAGCTGGAGTAGCCTCAGAGGTTCCTTTAAAAAAAACATACATGGTGTAAACAACATGTCTTATGCAGATTGACTAAAAGCCCTATCCCTTTACTCTGTCTCTTACCAACTATAAAGGGGAGATCTATGCCTAACATACATTTTTTTTAATTGTATTTTCATTTGTTTACTGGGAGGTCTATTGGGCCAGATTGAGGCTGTTTTCAGTAAAGACCTGGGGAGAAAAGCTCCAGAACAAACACCATAATAAAGCTACAGCGTTGCACACAAAAATCAGGCAGCTATAATACAGAGCACTACATTAAAAACAAAAAATGTAAACTGCTCTGATACAGAACACTACATTGTAGATAAGTGATAAAAATAGTTTACAGGTTATACAGATTTTGGATTAGAGTGACTAATAATAAATTATTGTAGATTTGCTGGACAAACATGAATGCACTGATGACATAGCATAGCAGTGAATGTGTGAACGTTACAGTATTGCAGTATTGCAATGGAGAGGAAACGATGGAGGGTAGCAGGTAATGACCCTGAGAGTAAGGTATAGCCTTAGAACAATTACTAAATAGGTAGCAAGTTTGAATAGAAGATATAGTAGGTACATCTGATTTAGTTAGATTAAGTGTGGCTGGTGGCACATATTAGGTTTAGTAAGCTGGATGCACAGGATATATATATGAGGAGTCAGAGCATTAATTGAGATGAGGGGGGGAGGTAGGAAGGCCGCGAATATTGGGTGTTGTTTAGTCAGTGGTGGTGCATGTATATAGCCAATGGAAGGTAAGGTGTTGTTTCAGCAAAGTCTTAAAGTGTTCAGAGTTGCTAATGGTTCTAACTGATGGATGGAGAGCGTTCCATAGTTTGGCGATGGCGTATGGATTTCACATTTGACTGGCAGATAGTTTAGATTTTGCAACAGTAAGGAGCATCTGATTGACTGATTGCAGAGGTCTATTTGGGTGCTACATGGTGAACAGACAGAGGGCAAGACAGCTAGAAGGCTTATAGATTAGCTTATGAGCTGTAGTTAGTTGCAGGTATGTTAGTTAGTTGCAGGTATGTTAGATGTTGGGGGAGTTCTAGCCCGTTTAGAAGCTGGAGTGATACACAGTGGTGGAAGGAGTGTTTGGTGCTGGTTACAAATTTTGCAATTTTGTTATTGCATGAGTCCAGTTTGGATTTAAGAGAGGATTGTATATTAGTGAGGAGAGGAGCACCATAGAGCAAGGATGGGGATAAGGGATAGTCTTGCTGCATAGTTGAGGAAGTGTTTATGCCTGTAAAGGATGCCTAATTTCTGATGGGCTTTTTTGATATTTGTGTTGATATGCTGGTCAAAAGTAAGGTATTCGTCTACAATGATGCGTAGTAGTTTGGTATAAGGGACTATTTCAAAATCATTTTTGATTAGGGCTGTTATTTTTCCGGGGTGAATAACATGAGTTTGGTTTTATTAGCATTTAGGGCTAAATGGTTATTATACATCCAGGGTTCGGTGGAAGTAAAGGCATTTTGGGTGAGTGTAAGTAGTTCTGATGTAGACTTGGCCATGCAGATGATGGTGGAGTCATCTGCATATAGGATGACTGAAGCATGGACTATACTGGTATGGAGAGAATTAATGAAAATGCTGAAAGGCATTAGACCTAGTATGGACCCTTGTGGGACTCCAGTGTTGATGTCAAGGAAAGAAGAGATGGATTGGTGCCATCTAGTTGCTTGTTGTCTATCAGTAAGGTATTTAGAAAGCTAATTTAGGGTAGGGGGAGATATGCCTTAATTGGAGAGTTTGGCCAGAAGAAGCAGGTGGAAGACAGTATTAAATGTCTTGGAAAAGTCAAGAAATAGTGAGGAAACAATGTACCCCAAGTCATGAGCATGGTTGATAGTGCCCAAAAAGGATATAAGACCAGTGGTGGTACTATGACTAGGCCTAAACCCATGTTGGGTAGGGGAGAGGAGGATGTATGTAGTTGGTAGCTAAGTAATTGGCTATGGATACATTTTTTCAGAATTTTGGAGATGAAAGAGAGGATGGAAATTGGTTGGAAGTTAGATATATCATTATTGTTTCCACCTTTGTGGAGACGAAGGATATAGGTCGTTATCCAGATGGTGGGAATGATGGTCTCTTGAATGGATCTGTTTAGGCACTTTGAAATTCCGCCCTGATGGAACTGTTACACTCACAAGACAAAGTACATGAGGATCACCTGGGTCTATATCATGAAATCGAACTTCCAAAATGTCGAACACCATAAGTTCGAACTTGGAAGATCGAATGTGGATAACATCGAAACTTCAAAACAGCGAATTTTTTCCCAGGGAAAAAAATTGCTGTTCTGAAAAACACACACATAACACAATCACACCAAACACCTTCAAAACCTACACTAAACCTAACATACACCACTATCTATGCACTATCCTTAACCCAGCCCTAACCATAAAGACGTCACTATCGCACACTTACCTGACCCGTGTCCTAACCCTAATCCTAAAGTCTGTCACTATCGCACACTTACCTGACCCGCGCCCTAACCCTAAAGTCTGTCACTATCGCACACTTACTTGACCCACGCCCTAACCTAAAGTCCATCACTATCGCACACTTACCTGATCTGCACCCTAACCCTAAAGTCCGTCACTACCCGTTTGTACACTTACCTTGACCAGGTCCGAAAATGCCGAAGCCGCAGAAACGGCCAACCAAATTCTTTCCCTGAGAAAGAATTCGGGTTTCCGTGGCTTCGACATTCTCACCTTTCGAACTACCAAGTTCATCCTTCCAGTATTCAGCGTTCTTAACATTTGATTTCACGATAGGAACCCGATCACCCAATCTAAGGATCTAAACCTGGGCTGTGACAAGCACAAAACATGCTGGCGAGAGAGATATGTGTCTCAGAGATTACCTCTTTTCTAGAACAGGCTTCCCATTCATGTAAAGCAAAGCCTTTCCCCTGACCCTTTGCAAATGCACTTTCAATCAGTGGATGGGGAATCAGTAATTCACTGCTGGGGTGGCACCTATATTCCTTATGGACAGGGGCAGTCTGCAAAGTACTCAGAGGCATAGGCACAAACCTAAGCCATTCTGTAGCCACTAGGTATTGAAAATTGTTTAAAATTCTGGCAAAAAATGGATAGGCTTGTAAGGGCTTTTGAGGCATTAACCTTATAATCTTGTATGAACCTGTGAAGTTAAAGGAGACAAACAAACGAAACAGTGTATTTCTTAGAAGATGTCTGGATGTGGGGACTAGCCCTCCTATCCTTTATAATGTTAATAACTATATTCCAGTCACCAGCACAAAAAACTACTCTTTAGAATGAATTTGAAGAAAGGAAAGCATCTTATCCAAAATTTGATTGCTGTGTGGTGCATAGTTACAAAAGTTGAAATGGTAAACATAATATAACAAAAGTATCTAGAAAGATCAAAACCCAGATTTACTATAGAAAATATAAATATTTTTTTTAATCATGGCTGTCACAACAGAACTAGAATACCACAATTAACTTCATCCAACTTTTATTTGTTAATGACTATTGCTCCTTCAACAAATTCATTTCCTGTATACAACGATTCTTAAAATGTCAAAAAAATGAATATCTAGAGACATACTGAGCATACTTCACATGCTAAGAAAGCCACTTCATAATTTAAACCCATAGACATAGCTAGAGTTGGGCAAATGGAGCAACTCCCCCAGGTGCAGGGTGTTAGGGGGCATGACTGGGGGATGCCAGTTGATCGGTAGTGCAGTTCTGGTATTCAATTCTGTACCATCATTTCTGAATGCCTGTCCAGAAATGAATACCACTTTTGTAGAAAGGACCACAGATATGTTGCAACAATGCTAGGTGACTATCCAGACTGGGAACAAATCTTGTTTTATTTTGCTCCAAAACTTAATATTGGTGGCCAGTAAATCAAGGAATGGTACCGAGTAAAATAAGAGTCAGCAATAGCTTTGTTTAAAATCTTGTGCAGAAGGAAGAGATTTTAAAATGAAATGCCTCAGTGTGTAAAATAAAATAGCAAATTTCTTAGATCATGACAACCTGGAGGGGAACTACCAGATACCACACACATGAGCAATAACAAGCAACAAAGAAAACATAAAGATTAACTTAAGTCCTAGTCTCCAGTCTAAACTGCTTACTACCATTAAATACAAATAAAATCTCATGCAATATGAATCACAGAGTATGATTTAGCCCCAGCCCACCAAGGCCTACATAGACCCAAAGCAGAGTCTAACAGAAGTAACATTCCTCTCAGCAAAAAAAATCAAATCATTTTCTACCAGAAGTACACACTGTGATAAGTCAAATACAGCACAGCACCCAGTACCACCCACTTATTCAAACTGCCGTTCATGCCTTGAGACAGTAAAGCATTAAACATACCTCACTTTTAACTAACATTTTAAATGACTAATCATATTATTTGGTTGGCGGCAACAGTTAATACATATTTTGATTAATCCACACTAAACAGAAAGATTTAAAAGGTAAGCATTTAAACATAACCTTCAGTATATGGAAATATATGTGTAGATAAATCTACTTCTTGTGTATATTATTGCTTAGTATTTGCATGAGGCAAACGTTTATTTTATTTATTTAGTTGTTTGTTTGCTAAATGGACTAGTGATGAGCCACAAGAACCTTTTACTGGAATGAGCCTGGAAGTGCTGTCTGGTTCAGAGTTACATAATCATTTTCAGTAAGTCTATCAGTTATTGGACTAGAACGGCTCCTGCTCTTCTTTTTATTTCTTCACAGTAATTACGACAATGTGTATATTTTTCTTTGTGATTTTCTTCTTCTTTTTTGCAGTAAATAGACATTGTGACTACTACTGCTTTGGAAAAACTCTCTAGGTTAGTCTGAATAACTCTGCAATGAAAGAACAGAAAATAAAGGAAATATTTGTACAACATTTTTGTCACCTCTTACTTAAAAGTAGAAAGCAAAAGAAGCATAATCATCCCTTGAGTTATTAATTGTCGCCTCACAGCAAGAGGTTCTCCGGTTCGATTCTCGGCTGGGGTGCCTTGTGTGTGGAGTCTGCATGTCCTCCCTGCGTTCGTGTGGGTTTCCTCCGGGTACTCCGGTTTCTTCCCACATCACAAAGACATGCTTCTGGAGCATTTCTCCCAGGGCCTCCACTGAAAATTGGCTTCGTTCCAAGTCAGACTTTCCCGGTTAACAAATGTTAAATAAATAAAAATAAATAAATACTTATTTTAGTATATTAAATTCAGTATAGCATAAATGTAACTCAAATAATCCAAATGTGGAATGTAAGTAAAGTAGCCAGCCTCAGTAACATTATAACTGTAAATCACATAAAAAAGGCCCAGTTGTCAAAGAAAATAAAATATAACCCATACCTAGGGCACAGCCCAAATATCTATCCCTTTTCAGTCATGACTCAGGCCAAATAGGTGACATATTCACAAACCATAAATCATCAGATCAGATAAGATAGAGTAACGCACATTACACCATAAAATACAGAGATCACTCATAAAGCATAAAACATCTGAATTTAAGCAGCATGTAGCATATTGTACAAATGTATCTACAATATTAAGCTGCAGGTGGGACCACAAAAAGTATCAGTTACATTAACTACTGAAATCATATTGCTTTAACCAAGACAAGTTTTACTGGAAGAGGAAATAATTACAGAGAAGAAAAGAGATTAAAACTAGAAAGTTTCTATCAGACCTTGCAACCGAAAGTGATCTAAAAGGGAAACAGAAAATTCACTAACAATGGTACTGCATGTCAAATTTCAACAAACATTCAAAAAGATGAGCAGAAGGATCAGGTGGAGCAATTGCACTTCTAATCCCAGTAAAAGTAACATTTAATATTGCTGAATATTGCCTTCTAAAACCAATATATTTGTTGTCAGATTTATATTTGTTAATTGTGGTAGTACACTGATCAATATTGACCAATTTCAGACTCAGCTGGGGTGAAGAAATGCTCAGGCTCAAATAATAAATAAATATATTAAGTAGTCTACATATTAATAAAGTGGCTTTTTCCATTTTCTCAAATGCAGCACAAAGTATTTTCTTTTTTTTGTGCCCCTGTCTGTGCAGTCTGTTTGGTGTTCATTTAGAGGGAACCACAATGGCATACTGGTGCACCCTGCAAAGAAAACATTTTCACAGGTGCAAGTGATGCCAAGTATAGGAAGGGCCAATGATTGAAGAACACAATGAATAATGTGCAGTTACAAGGGTTTGCTATAATTCTGGGGTGAGCCATGCACGTGTTACACCAGATGCATTTAATAATGCAGAGGTAGCACTGGGAAAATAATTGTAGGAGGGGACAGAAAAGAAGAGTCAGGTGGTGATTAGGATGCGCTATGTGAAGTGTAAGAAAGCAAAAAAGTGAATTGCAGGAAGCATTAGAAGAAGGAAAGGCACTGATTGTTGGATTTATATAAATATGTACTATCAAGGAGGAGAGCTTGAATGGACTGATGTGCCAGATATCAAAGAGGAAGGTGACACAATTTTAAATGACAGTAGGTGCTGGTTCATGAAAAAATGTGATAATAATATTGTGGAGGGCATTTCATTAGGGTAATCTAGAAGATATATCACCATTTCCTTTTATAACCGAGTCTGCATTAGTAAAAGCTTTAATGATAGCAAGTATTGTTAAGAGTGAAGGGAGCCTATATGTAAAAAGAACATAAGGGAGAGTGAGTGGCTGAGAATGAGGTTAAGGAGAAGCTGCTAAAACAGAAATGTATTATTATAATTCAAGGTTGTTGTTTGTCTTTCGGCTTTTCCCAGTTAGGGGTCTCTACAGCAGAACTCTGGTCCGCTAATGACTGGCAGTAGATTTTCACAAACGCCAAAGTGCCAGCTCAACGTTCAACCTTCAACGAAGGCACGCCCATTTACGCATGTCTTTCGAACACCCACCCGACTTCGGGGAGGACATGCAGACTCCATATAGAAGGCACTCCCCACACTGCACCCCGAGAATTGAATGGGAGAACCTCTTGCTGTGAGACAACAACGCTATCGCTGCACCACCGCGGATATCATTATGGTTCAAAGTAATACTCAGAAAAAAAAAAGAAAGCATTTAGAAAACAAACATTTGCTAAAATGCATAAGATAGAATTATTTAGTGATTAATTTACTGCTTACCCAGTAATCTAATTCAGGGTCATGGGGTGGAGCCTGTTCCAATATTTAGTGACTAGAAGATAATGAAACATATCCCAGATGGGGTGCCGCACCGTTGCAGTAGGATAAAATAAGCTAGGAAACCTGGTTGTGTTGAACATTACCAAAATTCAGTCCTCATGACTCTGTACGTCAGTGTAAAACACAGGTAGTAATACATCATGACATATGCTTTCTTTACTGTTTGCTGATGTGTTGTGTATGACAAAGGCATTCTGGAACTTTTATTTGTGAGGACTGGCTCTTGTGTAATTTGTGAAATTCTTTACATTGGCTCCTTTCTTTCAGATCATAGCAAAGGCACAAATATGCATCTGAATTCATTACTTGCTACTGTACTGTCTTTACCATACAGAATGCCTAAAGAGAAGATATATTTCTTTGGTGGAGCTTAAAAGTCAAAGGCCAATTCCCTCAGCTTCTGTTTACCTAACAGTGTGACTGAAAAAAAAAACATTTAACCAGACAGTGCTACCAGGCTTAGTCTGAAAAAGGTCCATGTGGATCTGTGCTTTACCGTGGTTAAAAAACACAAAAACAAACAAGTAAATAAATGCAGAAATGTACCTTCCAAAGTTGGGTATCAATCCCAGTAAAATATAATAGTGCTTTCTGTGGAATTTTTAATTTTGCAAAGAGAATAATTATCAGCTACATTTCTGTGACAAATTAGTCATAAAGTTTATCACAGATCACCTAAAGTGTTAGAATTCCTCCTCAAATAGCGTATGTTTGGCCCTGAGCAGAATACAATGGTTTTATCCTTCAGTTAACAAGTTTTAAGGAGAAAAAAAGATTAAGCCATGTAAATCTTAACAGAATAGAAAATCATAATATTAATCTTATTCTAGTAATATTCATGAAGGAATAATTTCTAAGATATTCTCACTCCAACTGTCTAATTATTAAAACTGTCTGCTGCCATGGGTATGAACTTTCCCACTGTCTCCGTTACCAGCTTTGTGGATATGGCCATCCTGAAACAATGTAGAAATTTCCTCATGTTTACTGACAACCAGTTAATTCTCAAGCAAATTGATATGGTATGTGAGAGATGTATTTACACAATGTCACTGGAGGCAAACCTCTCACATAAAAGTACTCCTAATGTCAATAAGGTTGTCAGTAGTTTACATGCTGCACCCGTCACACACACTTCAAAGCAGATATATTGACACACATATGCTGAGGCACTTGAATGTAATCTTCCTAAACCACAAATACCTTGTAGATGAAGTACACATAACAAATACCCTCAGCAGCCCCAAATGCACTCTTTCAAAACAACACCCACATAAACACATACAGCTACATCTCATGGAGCCTCTGTCTATAAGCCCATAAGGCAAGCCACTACACAATCCAACATTCTAGTCATTGGAGATGAGACACAATGATGTCTCTCTCACCAGGCTGAGTAAGGAAAAAGTCATGGTCAGTTGCTTATCAGGGGCTAGGATCTGACACATTATGCACTCACTCAGGTCATTGGACCACAAGTACCAATATGACTCAGTCATAGTCCATGTGAGAGTAAATGACCTGACACATACCTCCTTAGACTGTATGAAGAGAGACCATCATGGAGCTTTTGGAATATGTGTCTCAGGCTAGTGTGAGTCTAGCATTGAGCAGCATTTTACTTTCTCCAAAGATGATGCCACAATACGAACAAAAGATGAATGACTATAATAATTGGCTTAGTTTCTGGTGTCATTCTAAGGGAATGCAGTATTTGTCTGCATGGAAGGAGATGCTCAACAGACCACTCTGTTTTGTCAGGGATGGTCTGCACCTCTCCCCGCTAGGCTTTCGAATATTAGCTAAAACATTGTCTTCCCCCATAGTGCCGTTTTTAGGCAAGACCAAACTGAAAGTACTTCCGACATAGCAAATCAAAACCAAGAAAATCTAAAGGCGTTACTGCTCAATTCTAGGAGTCTAAACAAAATACTCCACTCCCTAGAAGCTCTCTTCACCCTAGAGAATGCTGATGTCTGTGCAGTCATTGAGACATAATATAAAGCCATGGAGAGCACACCAACAGTGCAATGTTATAATGCCTTCGATACATTTAGCCCAAAAAGGTGGAGGTGTCTCTATTTACATCAAAAATAAATATATTTCAAGGCTGATCAAACAGGACAATGCATTTGAGCTGCTCCATGTTCAAATCACCATAGGCAAAATCCAATACCACTTCCTTGCAAGCTATAGGTTCCCCTCTGTGACTCAGGAAACCCATACAATGTATTCAGACTTATTAGAAACACTAACTGTCCAACCCAATACCATATTCATAGGTGACTTTAATTACCCCACTATTAACTGGGAATCCTATATGACACCAACCGCATAGGCACAGAGATTCCTGGATAAGATAGTCAATACACCAACCAGGGGTGCAACCATAATGGATCTAGTCTTCACTAATATGGGAGAGTGCTGCACACCCCCTACTGTAATGTCTTCCCTGGTAAGGTCAGACAACAAAATGGTCTACTTTGAAGTAAAAATAACACCTGGGCACCCAGCTAAACCTGGAATATTCAGGAACTACTCTAAGGCTAACCTCCTGCTGTTACGTGATAACCTGGTAAAATTTCAAGCCCCCACAAACCCTGAGAACACTGCTGCCTATGCAGAACTGTTCACAGAAACCCTGTACAAGCATGTTAATAGCTGCACAGAGGCATATGTACCCACCAGGAAGAAGTACAGAACTAACTCAAAAAACAAGCCACCCTGGCGGAATCACAAAATCAATAGGCTGTACAGCAGAAAGAAGAAAATCATGGCAAAAATTAGGAGGTGCAGCACCCAGCAGGATAAAAGTACTGTCATCAAACTAAACAAACAACTCAGAGGACAAATAAAAGTATAGCCAAATTGGAGGTAAGTTTGGCCTCCCAGGCCAAGGACAACCACAAAACATTCTTTAGCTATGTCCACAATCTCAAAGGCAATACACAATTGTGTGCAGATCTCATTGTAAGTGGAGCCACCCGCACTAAGCCAGAAGATATAGCAAACCAGCTGGCTGACAAATTCAGCTCCAACTTTACCCTTCTCTCCCCCTCAACCTACCCTCAGGAAATACCATCAAATATAATCCCCCCTACTATCACTAGGGAACAGGTCATTAATGCTGTCTCTAAGACCAAGAACACTGCCTCAATGGGCCGAGACAATATCCGAGTTTGTTTGTTTGTGTCTTTCGGCTTTTCCCGGTTAGGGGTTGCCACAACGGAACTCCGGTCCGCTAATGATTGGCAGTAGATTTTTTACATGCCGAGTTTGCCAGCCCTGATGCACAACCTTCAGCGAAGGTATGCCCATTCACACATGTCTCCACACAGAAGACGCTCTAGCTGAGAATCAAATGGCACAACATCTTGCTGTGAGGTGACAATGCTACTTCAGCACCACCACCACAGCCGAGACAATATCCGAGTATGCCTTCTAAGTAGCATGAAACATGACCTATCAGGGCTTCTGGAATTACTATTTAACTGTAGCCTCCAAACATTCGTTGTGCCCCATGAATGAAGAACAGCAATAGTCGTCCCTGTGCACAAAGGTGGGCCATCTACAGACCCTGGTAAATACAGACCCATAAGTCTCACCAGTCTTATATGTAAAGTCATGGAAAGAATTATCATGGAAATGATCAATAAAGATATAGTAAACTTCCAGACACTGGACCCAACCCATTTTGGTTTCATCAAGGGCAGATCATGCCTCCTCAACCTGGTGGACTTTTTTCAGAAGGTAACCAAAGCAATGGATGAAGGAAAATGGTTCATACTGCCTACTTTGACCTGCCAAGGTATTTGACACAGTACTCTACTCAGGCATTGTTGACAAACTCAGGAGGTTAGGTACAAACTTGTATGTCACCACGTGGTTAGCCAGCTGGCTCACAGACAGGGCCCAGGAAGTTAGAATTGGGGAGTCCACCTCTACAAAGAGGTAAGCCACAAGTGGAGTCCCACAGGGATCACTCCTTGGATTGATCCTTTTTGGAATTTACTTCTCTGAAGTCAAGGCCAGTGTCAGTGGTCTCTGGCTGACTACATTTGAAGATGATCACAAATCAGGAGCTGCCATTGAATCCGACACTGACACAAATCTTCTCCAGAAGGAGATGACACAGATAAACAACTGGTGTCAGAGCCATGGACTAAAACTAAAGGCATGTAAATGCATAATAGTATCCTTTGGGAAGTTATCCACCCCTGGTAACTATCATATTGACAACACACCCCTTAGAGTTGACACAGTAGTCAGGGACTTAGGGACACACATAAATAGGAATCTAGCCTTTGGCTATCACATGTCTACAGTAATGGGGAAATCATTCTATGTTGCACAACTTATAAATAACGGTATGGCATCTAGGTCCATGGAAGTCATTGTTTCACTGTATTCAGCATTCATTAGACATATAATTGAGTACAGTACCCACTTTGGTATGTACCGAACCAGGTATTTCCAACAATTGGAATGTCCACAGAGGTTCCTCACTAAAAGAATATAGGGTGTAAGTAAAATGTCCTAAGCAGACCGCCTCAAGGCCCTATCCCTGTATTCTGTCTCCTACAGGCTTTTGAGAGAGAGATCTATGCCTGGCATACAGGGCATTGTCAGACCTCTGCATATCCACAAAAGAAATAACACTAGAATTATCCATTATAAAGACTTAAACCTTGCTTGTGATATAAATAGGACCTGCTGGAGAGACAGTTATTTGTGCCAGAGACTACCCCATCTATGGAACAGGCTCTCCATCCATGTGAAGCAAAGTTCCCTCATTAAAGAATTCAAGTACAACTTGGACAATTGGATGGGGAACAGGAATGGTTTGGCACCTATGTCTCTAATGGACACAGAAAACTTGTAAATGGTTCATCTCCCAGGCCCCTGCTTGTGAATGTTTCATCTCCCAAACCCCTGCTTACATTTATTAAAGGTATCAGAACTTGTCTGAGATTTGGGATGCATATGGCTAGGCTTAAAAAGGCCCTTGTGGTCATTAGCTTAGTAAATACCTATGAACCTATACCATTGATCAGCAGAAAGCATAAAAAGTATTTTATTTCACCTTCCTATATGGCTTTTATTTGTCTTTAGATAGCAGTGCTAAACCCAGTTGTACTAAATGGCTGATTCAGACCAACGTAGTACCCATTCTTTTACAATGCAGTAATGATATTTTCTCAAGTATGACAAAGTAAGGCTACAGTAAAATAAATGATGGACATGGCCAGAGGTCAGTTAACTAAGCTAGGCCTCTTGCTCAGCTTTAAAGCATCCTCCCTGACCTCATTCTTTGCTCCTTCTCTTTTATTAACTATTAATCCATTACTAGCACGCTATTCTTGTTTGGTGCTCCTTACTTTTCATTCAGAAGCTCTCAATAAAGGGTTAACACGTATTTTGTTTGCTGCACTAAGGTATGTTAACAGTGAAAGCTCATACTATGTACCTTGCCTTCACTCCAAC
>NC_056730.1:556566668-556571668 GCF_019279795.1 Protopterus annectens | reverse complement strand
AAAGGGAGAGTATTTCTTATTTAGATATATATTTGACCAGGGACCATACTAGACATTGTTATGTAGCTGCAGTTTTTAGGAAAGAAACCTACTCCAACTCTTTCTTACACTTTTCCAGCTCCCATCCAGGACACCAGAAAAAATCAGTTGTCAAAGGACAACTTGTCTGCGCAGCTAGAATGGTTTCTGATTTCGAGGAATTCTTAGCCGAATGCCATTTCTTGAGGGATATGTTCCTCAAGCGTGGTTACTCACAGATTTTGCTTGATGACATATTTGATGAAGTAACTTTTAAAAGATCTACTGGTTTTTACAAAGCAATTTTAAATGATTCCCGTATGGAACAGGTGATGATGACCAATGATATTGGTGATCAAGCTACCAATTCACATTTGGATACCAACACTGACTTTTCTTCATCCTTTATTATCCCTTTTAGTAATAAAGCTCGCCTTTTGAAACATATTTTATTTAAGAACTGGGATTTAATCAAGAAGGATGTAAATGTGAGGTATAGCCTTCCCACAAAACCAGTAGTCATTTTTAAAAGGGGACAAAATTTGAAGTCTTTATTAGAAAGTAAAAAGGCAAGTAACTCAAGGGTAAAGGGCATGCTTCAGTGTGAGGGTTGCCCCTATTGCAGGTTTATCAACAATGGTTGTTCCTTTACGGTTAGGAATCACAATTTTTCATCTACTGGAAGGTTCAATTGTAATTCCAGAAGTATAGTTTATTTAGCCAAGTGTAAACTATGTCCGGTCTTTTATATTGGTTAGATGGATAGAAGACTTAGGGACAGGCTGTATGAACACATTTATGCCATCAAAAATAAAAAAGTGGAGAACACACTTGCAAAGCACATAACTAACAACTCAGATCACTCATTTGATTTCAGGGTTATAGAGCAGGTTAATGGATCCTTTAGAAGTGGCCCTATCCCACTATGGTTGGAAAGGTGTGAGCTTTTATGACAACTTCAATGTGATGCCTTTAGATATCTGGGCATCAGTGATGTGTGCTCCATTGCCTGCATTTTAAAACTAAGGAGTTTAATGAGATGAGTCCTTTTGTTATCTGTGTGTATATTTATTTATGTATAAACTTTTTATGTGTTTCCGTTGGCCTATCATAGGGCTTACACATTTTTAAATATATTCATATAAATGTGTATAACACTATATTTATTATTTTGATAGGGCATGTTTTTGACCATTATGTTTTTAGGACACACATACATTTATAATAGATTTTAGGCTTGGTTTTAGTGAAATTCTTGCTAATACTTCACCACTCATACCAGTTTTTAAATAGATTTTTAAATAGAACATTTGTTGTGTTTACTTATGGGTTCATGTATTTGATTGTATTTAATTGTTTAATTGCTCATGTGATTCCTGGTAGGTGTGGTTATTTACTGAGAGAAGATATAACTGATTCTGTCAATGTAATTTTTGTCTGAAGAAGTGCAGGCACTGACCTGCACAAAAGCGCTAACCTTACTTTATTAAATTACAGTATCATTACTTTTGATATTGCTTGGAGTGTACTTTGTCCATTGCTTTTCTTGTTTTTCCTCAGTTTGTCTATTTCTTTTGGTTTAAATTAGAATCATGTTATAATAAAATTGCCAAATTTGCAACAGATTCCACACCTTCAACCCATCACTGTCAATGCCTAAAAAATCTTTCTTCGTTGGAACTACCTCATATTATGAACTATAATCAGTTAATAATGGCTCACAAAATAAGCACAATTCTGACAACGTAACTTCCCCAAACAATCTTCTACAGCCCTACTCTAGCATTTGTACTGTTCGATCATCTAACAAAGACTAACTCCAAGTACCCAAAGTATCCAATACAGCAGGTAACTCTCTTTACTCTAACTTTGTTGCTAAAAATTAGAATACTCTTCCACATAGTATTAGATCCATAAGCAATCTTAATCATTTCAAAATAGCTCTCAAAACACACTTGTTTGAATCCTGGCTTTGCACACGTAACACTCCAGGTTAATTATTAACTTAACATTACTTATACAACTTAGCTGTATATACTATCTCTGTTAACATATCCCTTCTAACAACACTACTTGTCTATAAGTAGATACATTCCTAGCTGCAAGTCTCACCACAGAAGTATTACTAAGTATGCACTACATTGCCTAAGTGATTCTATCTGCTTAGTTTCCTAACTAATGTTATGCTCCTCCACATATATAAAGTCAACTATATATTTGTATATGTTCAAGTGTTTAAAGTCTTGTTCTATTTGATACTATGCATATATGTATTTTTGTTTTTACATTTTTATCCTGTAAATTTGTTAACACTCATTTTTTGACGATTTTGTTTTTAATTTCTATGACTTATTGTGATAATTTTTATGTAAGCTTAGACTGGAGCTTTTCTCCATGGACATCTGCTGAAAATGGGTACTGTCCCAGATGGACCATCCTGGTAAACACATGTAAAATAAATAAAAATAAAATAAATAATACTACCAGTGCTGGTTTAAATGTATCCCAGTATACCACTGGTGCTGATTGAAATTTATCTGCCTATACCACTGGTGCTGATTAAAATTTATCTGCCTGTAACACTGGTGCTGGTTTAAATGTATCCACCTATACCACTGGTGCTGGTTTACATGTATCTGCCTATACCACTGGTGCTGGTTTAAATGTATCCCCCTATACCACTGGTGCTGGTTTAAATGTATCTCCCTGCACCACTGGTGCTGATTTAAATTTATCCACTTATACCACTGGTGCTGGTTTAAATGTATCCACCTATACCACTGGTGCTGGTTTAAATGTATCTGCCTATACCACTGGTGCTGGTTTAAATGTATCCACCTATACGACTGGTGCTGGTTTAAATGTATCCGCCTGTACCACTGGTGCTGATCGAAATTTATCCGCTTATATCACTGGTGCTGGTTTAAATGTATCCACCTATACCACTGGTGCTGGTTTAAATGTATCCACCTATACCACTGGTGCTGGTTTAAATGTATCCCCCTATACCACTGGTGCTGGTTTAAATGTATCTCCCTGCATCACTGGTGCTGATTTAAATTTATCCACTTATACCATTGGTGCTGGTTTAAATGTATCCACCTATATGACTGGTGCTGGTTTAAATGTATCCGCCTATACCACTGGTGCTGATTGAAATTTATCTGCTTATATCACTGGTGCTGGTTTAAATGTATCCACCTATACCACTGGTGCTGGTTTAAATGTATCTGCCTATACCACTGGTGCTGGTTTAAATGTATCTACCTATACTCCTGGTACTGATTTAAATGTATCTCTCTGTACCACCAGTGCTGATTTAAATTTATCTGCTTATACCACTGGTGCTGGTTTAAATGTATCTACCTATATGACTGGTGCTGGTTTAAATGTATCTGCCTATACCAGTGGTGCTGATTGAAATTTGTCCACCTATACCACTAGTGCTGATTTAAACATATCCACCTATACCACTGGTGCTGATTGAAATTTATCCACTTATACCACTGGTGCTGGTTTAAATGTATCCACCTATGCCACTGGTACTGGTTTAAATGTATCCCCCTATACCACTGGTGCTGATTTAAATGTATCTACCTATACCACTGGTGCTGATTGAAATTTATCCACTTATACCACTGGTGCTGGATTAAATGTATCCACCTATACCGCTGGCGCTGTTTGAAATTTATCTGCCTATACCACTAGTGCTGATTTAAAGTTATCCACTTACACTACTAGTGCTGGTTTAAATGTATTCGCCTATACCACTGGTGCTGGTTTAAATGTATCCGCCTATATGACTGGTGCCGGTTTAAATGTATCAGCCTATACCACTGGTGCTGACTGAAATTTATCCACCTATACCACTGGTGCTAGTTTAAATGTATCTCCTATACCACTGGTGCTGATTGAAATTTATCCACTTATACCACTGGTGCTGGTTTAAATGGATCCACCTATACCACTGGTACTGGTTTAAATGTATCCCCCAATACCACTGGTGCTAATTTAAATGTATCCACCTATTCCACTGGTGCTGATTGAAATTTATCCGCTTATACCACTGGTGCTGGACTAAATGTATCCACTTATACCACTGGTGCTGATTGGAATTTATCCACCTACACTACTAGTGCTGATTTAAATTTATCCACCTACACTACTAGTGCTGGTTTAAATGTATTCACCTATACCGCTGGTGCTGGTTTAAATGTATCCGCTTATACTACTGGTGCTGGTTTAAATGTATCTGCCTATACCATTTGTGCTTGTTTAAACCTCACAAACAATAATTGAGTGATCCGATACATAATCATACTCACCAATACAGATATTAACATTTCCTTTCATAAGTGTCAAAAGCCAGTGCAATAGTAGTGCATTTCTAACTCTTGTGTGAGAGGATCCTCAAATATGGCATCATAAAACTCACCAACACTTCATGCTGATATCACCATTACTAAATATAACATCATATTGTTATATATATCAATTCCACCTGGCTTATGAACATCATACACCCATATATCACTGCACATTACATTAGGCTTATTAACATTAACATTCAAGCCTCTTATTGACATTGCGGGTATTGTTATGCATAAATGCAAGCATAGAATTCAACAATTGCTTCCACCTTTAAGTAATGTGATTACAAGTTTAATGTGCCATTACATTATTCAGTCTTCTAAATAGATATCAATGCACTAAAATCAAGCAACATTAAGATCAGGAATTTCCAAATACACAAGGCAATACTGGTTCAATGTTATACTGAACGGAATCAACATCTGTTGGAGGAATTCTTATAGCTTATTTATTTAAATGTGTGTACTGCGGTAGAGCACTGATCAGGTCTGTCCAATTTTAGTCTCACTCGAGTCAAAAACTGACCATGAATACAAAACAGACAAGAGTACAATAACACATAAGTGACAATAAATCAGTACAATGCTTTGGATACATAGTAAATTCAACGT
>NC_056730.1:556479168-556561668 GCF_019279795.1 Protopterus annectens | reverse complement strand
TCATAGAGGCAATAGCAGCACTGATAGATGAGATTACTATATTTTGTTTTACTGGATATGACTTTATTATAAATCAGAGTGAAGGAATGTACAATTTCTATCATGAAATGTAAGCCAAGCTGCGATGACCTATTATGTTAGTGAAGTTTTCCTGAGCATGTGAGCTGCTTTTAAAAAAAAAAAAATTATAGAATTCTGCAAACACAGGAGCTGCTGTTAAAACAAAACAAACAAAAAGAATTAAAGAATGTTATGTTGTTCATCTCGCCTTCCTTCTTTCTGGTTGGGTTCAGAGGCGATCTCGGCCACTTCTAAAGCTCGAAGAGTCCTTACTGGCTCCAGGCTAACCCCTTATCCCAGCATGCATAGCGGTAGCTACCCAGATCTCGTTTGCCACTTGCATCATTGAGATTGTCTTCTGCTGGCTCAGGCTAAGTAGTCTATTTTTTCTGTCAAAATTGCTATTTGTTCAGGGCTAATTTGCATTATTAGTTAGAGTTTAGCTATCTTATCACCCCTATACTCATTACAGTTGTTGTTTGGGTTTATAGTCTGTCATTTCCTCTCAGGCCTATTTTTTCTGTGTGTTGTCAGTGGCCCGTTTTCTTCAGGGTTGTTATCTTTCCCTTTTTCCCTCATTGCTTCTTTGGAAAAAGCCATTTAAGTTAAAGGCTTTCCTCCCTTTGGGATCATTAGCCGTTTAATTTGGAGGCTACCCCGCCTTATCTTTTTTCCCCTCTTCAAAAAAAAATAAATAAATTCTCTTTACTTTATTACGTTCATTCTTATGTGTAATTATGTCTAAAGAATCTATAAAGCAGTCAGGCTTTAAAAAATGTGACACGTGTTACCAAAAAATGTCCCTTACAGACGGGCACACAAGTTGCGTTTACTGTTTAGGCGTTTTCCACCTTCAAGACTCGTGCTCTGTGTGCCATGCCTTCAGTGCGTGGGTGTTGCAGGAAAGGCACAACAAACTGATCTTGAGAGGGTTGTTAAAATCTCAGGTTGAGGTTGCTTCGGTTATTTAGCCTTCCAAATCTAATGGCAGACAAGCTTCTTTGTCGGCTCCACCTTCGGTGCTGACAAAGGCAAAATCTAAATCTTCGGATCCTTCTGAGCGGATTGTTGACTCCGAGGATTCCTGTGCTCCAGCGGCTCCATCTGTGGCTTTGGAGCCGTCCCGGACTCATAAGAGGTTGCGATCGCCTTCCTTGGACCCGGTGAGATCTGTGCCTCAGTCACCACTCTTACAATCCGCAGCAGGTAGTCACCGGTCCTCGGCCCACTTCTCTTGATCATCCAGGAGTTTATCAGATGATGATGTGGAGAGAGTGTTGAAGAGGCTGCTCAAGACACAGGTATTTTCTCAGTTGTTGTCAGGGCCAGCCCAGAAGAAAGTGGCTCAATTGTCCAATCCAGTTGCTATCTCAGTTCCTCCTCTGAATGCGTCCAGTTCGGAGCCAGAGTGCATGGAGGTAGTAGCGGTGGAACCATCGGTTCTGATGACCCTTTCTCTGTCAGTTCCGGCATTCGCTCCGACCTCCTCAACACTCCTCACCATCGAGAGGTCTGGGCACCGAGACTCCCTTGTCGGCTCTGAGGGGGGAAGTGGCATTGGACCCTTGTCCAACCCTGCTCTCCCTCTTGGAGCTTTGGTGCAGGTGAGTTTGGCTCCCACACCTGCTGCGGTGCCATTGCCTTCGGTGCGGAGGATGTCTCCAGGCTCCTCAGAGCCGGAGCCTCCCTCTGTTCTGGACCATAGTGCCTTCGGGGTGATGAGGAGTGTGCTGTCCACATAGAGACGGCCCCACCCTTGGCTCCATTGACTCCATCCCCATCGATACCTGTGTCTGCCTCAGATCCTTCTCTCTGTCCCAAGCGTAGGGAACCTATGCCCCAGGACACCCTACTGGGCGACCCCTCTTCTTCAGAGACCTCTCCTGAGCATGCCTTAGAGGAGGTTCCCAGGAAGAAAAAATGTAAGAGGAAACGTGTGGACTCCCCTGAGTCCATCACCTCTGACATGGACTTGGACAACTTGGAAGGGTCCCCACGGTCCCCCTCTGAAGATGTCTCATTCTCAGACATTCTGGAGATCTTTAGATAGAGGGGAAACTGGAAGTCCCTTGCCCCTTCTGAGGATGAGTCTGTGTACCTGGATGCAGTTGGTTCCTACCTTCCACCTCCTGGGTGTCTCCGCCTTTCGACCCACTTTTGACTGTCATGAGTCTAAAGGCGTGGAGTGCTTCAGAGTCCATGGAGCCTATTCTGAGAAGGCCAAATTCATGACTGCACCAGATGACAAGACCTTCCTCTCCAAAGGTGTGCCAGTTGATGCTATGGTCGTGGCAGCAGCCACCAAGAAGGAACTTGTGGAGACTTCCTCCTCTATCCATCTGTTAAACAAGGAGTCTAGAGCCATGGATAGGTATGGGAAGCATGTTTTCTCTTTAGCGGCCTTTACTCTTCAATTGCTGAACTACTTGATGCATTTTACAAGGCTTCAGAGGGATCACCTTAAAGAGTTGGGAGATACCCTCCAGAATCCTTCAGCTGAGGGAGTGGCTTCTAAGTCGGCTAACCAGCTAGTGACCCTACCCTTTATTGTTAACTCCTCCATATGCTTGATTTCTTATGCAGCAGACAGTGCGAGTAAAGCTGCAGACACAGAAGTGGCTCTTCACAGTCCTTCCTGGATGCGCCTGTGTCAATTTGCGGAGCCCTTTAAGTCCTCATTTACAAATGCCCCCTTTGACGGCTTGGCCTTGTTCGGGCCGCAAGTTCGAGAGACTCTTACCAGGAGTGAATGTGATGGCAAAATTCTCTCTGCCGTGGGAGTCCATTTTTCCACTCCATCCCGGCCTTATCCCAAAGGCCAAAAGAGTAGGAAAATGTGGTTCTGTAAATCCCAGGGAGCTTCGCCAGACACTCGTGGAGATAATTTCCTCAGAGGCAGAGGGGAAAATAATGGGAGATGCCAACCTTGTGGCAGGGGGGTGTCCACAACAGGGCAACAGGGATACGTTCTCTGCCAGACCCTTTCAGAATCCCTGAAGGATTGCTTGGCTGCTCACCTCTGGAGGCAGTCAGGGGCAGACTTTCACTGTACCCAAGAGCCTGGCAAGATATAACAGAAGATGTATGGGTACGGTGCATAATATCCAGGGGTTACAAAATTCCCTTCTCCCAAGTACCCCCAAGAAGTCAAAATCAACAATCCCAGATATTCCACACAATCTTCAGGATCAAGCAACCATAGAAGTAAAAACTTTGCTGCAAAAAAGAGCCATTCAAGAAGTCCCCACAGACCAGATAGAATCCAGAACCTACTCAAGGTTCTTTTTAGTTCCAAAGAAGACAGGGGACCGGAGACCTATCTTGATTCTCAGCAAGTTAAACAGGTCAGTAAAGAAGACCAAGTTCCAGATGGTGACACTGCAGTCCATTCTATCCTTTTTGGGTCAAGATGATTGGATGTGCTCTATCGATCTCCAGGATGCATACTACCATATAAAAATGCACCGGCAGTCCAGGAGACATTTGCGC
Source organism: Protopterus annectens (assembly GCF_019279795.1). Classification (NCBI taxonomy): domain Eukaryota; kingdom Metazoa; phylum Chordata; order Ceratodontiformes; family Protopteridae; genus Protopterus; species Protopterus annectens. The sequence continues at coordinate 556,558,119 of NC_056730.1, read as the reverse complement.
TTCTGGCTGGGAGCCAGTCATTATCATTTCAGACCTATGCCCTTTGGTCTCAGCCCCCAGGGTGTTCAAATGCATGGCAGTGGTCACGGCTCACCTGAGACATTTGGGATTCCAGGTGTTTCCTTATCTAGATGACTGGCTCCTCACTGCTACCATCGAGCATCATCTTCTAAGGGCCAGGAACCAAGCGGTTCACACTTGTGAATGCCAGGAATCACAGTAAATTACAAAAAATCTGCCTTGTTGCTCTCTCAGTGTATTACTTTCATAGGTGCTCAGCTAAGTACAAGAGACATGATAGCCAAGCTTCCACAAGAAAGGGTGCTTGCCATTCAAGGTCAGTTGTCTCTTCTTTTGTCAAAATCAAAGGTTCAGGCTCGATTTGTCCTGAAAGTCTTGGGGTTAATGACAGCTGCCATTACTCTAGTTTTGTTAGCCTGTTATCACATGAGGATTCTGCAATGGCTCTTCTTCACTCAGTGGTCATATCAGGACTTGCCAGTGTCACACATGATCTTAATCACGGATACTTGCAAGAAAGATCTACAGAGGTGGCTCCACTCTCCATTAGTCACTCTCGGCAGACCCTTTGTAGCCCCTCTTCCAGTAGCCACAGTGACCATGGATGCTTCCCAGTTAGGGTGGGCATTATCTGGGACAGACAGTCCAAGGAACTTGGCAACCTCACAAGTACCATTTGCACATCAATGTCCTGGAGATGAGAGCAGTGTTACTAGCATTGCAAGCACTTCACGACTTCCTCCGTTTGGGCCATATAGCAATTCAGACGGACAACATGTCAGTATGTGATACATCAACAAACAGGATGGAACCAAATCTTATCCTTTATGTCGGGAGCCCCTTTGAGCATGGCAATGGGTGATCTCCTCTCAGTGTTTTCTGGTTGCAAAGCACATTCTGGGGAAGTCCAACGTGATAGCAGACAAGCTCAGCAGGGCAATTCTCATGCCCCACGAGTGGTCTCTGAAACAAGATGCGGCAGATATGATCTTCCACAGATGGGACCAGCCACACTGCGATCTCTTTGCCTCTTATCTAAACAACAAATACAGCAGCTATTTTGCCCTAGTTCCCCATCCGGGACAGTCACCCAGAGATGCACTGGTCCATGACTGACCCCCCCCAGGATCCTTTATGCTTTTCCACCCTTTCCTTTAATTCCAAAAGTTCTTCAGAAAGCAAAGTTGCTGAGTTGCAAGCTGATCTTCTCTCTTCCAGTGAGCCACCCAGGATTTAGGTGCTAGGGACGCTGTCCCAACCAGAAAGAAGGAAGGCGAGATGGACAACATAACATAAAGAAGTTATGTTCTTACCATCTTGTTGTCCTTTATCTTGCTTTCCTTCTTGCATCCCTCCCTCCTTCCCCCATCCTGGATGATTGAGAGGAATTTACCTTTTGTCTGATATGGCTGAGTATCCTTTGACCTTCAACCTTTGGTATTCTCATTGTCACCATGTTTTCCTTTTCCTTTTGGTACAAGGAGTCTTATTGTTTACTTACCTCTTTTACTGGGTAATTCATAATTTTCCTATCTAGTGGTTAGATCTCACAAACAAGATCTGGGTAGCTACCGCTATGCATGCTGGGATAAGGGGTTAGCCTTGAGCCAGTAAGGACTCTTCAAGCTTTAGAAGTGGCCGAGTCAGAGCCAAGATCGGCTCCGAACCCAACCAGAAAGAAGGAAGGTGAAATAAAGGACATCAAACATAGAATGTTATGGTAAGAACATAACTTCTTTATTATAGAATTCTACAAACATAGGAGGTCTAACAAGCACTACTGGTGTCTAACAAGCACTACTGGAAGTGCTAGACAAGGGAACTGGTTGATGATATAATCAGGAAAGGCACTCAGCCGTAAGCAGTGTTAACATTCTAATCTAATTGTGTTAATGGTAACTATTCACATCTACCCAGTATAGTTTGATTCCCTTTGATCCTGTGTTCCAGTTCTTTTAGGATAGAAGCCAAATATCTTTTTAAATGAAGCATTAGATAATGATGATGAAATGTACTCAGTGTGGAAGCACTAAATTCATTATATTTTATTTAAAAGAACAGTACAGCCAGAAGATGAAAAAATTATTTTTTTATTTTGCCTCAAAGTTGTACAGAATCAAAACTTGTCAGCAGCGTGATAACTACTTAGTGCTAATTTTAAGGTTTTTTTCTACCCTTGAATGTCTTCATCAGGGCAGGCATGTTAATATGATTTTACTTTCTTGGAAAGTTACTTCTTGTCCATAATGTGCTGTGATAGCATGACTGATGAGGTTATAGTGCCCTTAGTGTGTCTAATCAGTTTATGGTCCCATTCAATTGAAACAAAAGAAATAGGAAATACTGTCAAGTCTGAGAATCTACAGTAAAGATTTTAGTGACTTTTCTGAAGTGACTGATACATTTGTCTTCTACATATATATTACATTATCTGTGAAATGTTATTACAAAAGAATAAAAAACTGAAATAATACAGCCATATCTAAAGTGATATTCTGTGAGTTTCAGGTCGTTGCTTTTGTAACTGTGTCAGCCAGAATGTTATATTTCATGGCTTATGTAGTTTGGCTAATTAGTGAAGTTACTGTCAGTAGTCATTAGGTTTGTTCACCTTCAGGATACCAGTGTCTTAATTGTTTGCAGCATTATATAACCGCACAAAGTCAAAGAGTTGTGAATTTAGAGCCTGAATAGTGTTATGACCTCAGTATCTGTGGAATTCCACAAAAGAGCTGCAGAATCTTAGTATGCATTTTCCTTACTGGTCTAAGTGAATATAAGAACAGTAAAGCAAATTCCATTAATGCAAAAGACTTTCAAATCTGATAGACAAAATGATGCAAGGGCAATAGAGACAAATTCCTAAAGGAGATTTCATTCAGCCCCAGCATTGTTTGCACTGAGGAGACTGACAAGGATTGAAATTCCACAGGGAGGGAGAAACTGCCATGTTATACTTTTTAATACATAGACATATATAAGTTATTCTCTAAGGAGAAGAGTACTCTGGAGAAAGAGAATGTTGTGTTTAGAGTGTAACTGTCCTTTAATTGTACTACAGTCAGAAATTGTCCAATGCTGAAATGTTAGGGATATAGAAATCATGGACTCTCATTTTACTGGTCAGTCTTTGTCCCCTCTCTTTCCTATGGCCAAGCACTTTGGGTAATGACCAAAGTCAAGAATGCATGCTGGAGAAGTTAGATATCTATTCAGGTTAGCTGGACTTACACACAGTAACACAGAGAAAAGCTCAGCAGTCTTGAAGGACTTTACAGTACAGACACTGTTCCTCTGTGTTGAGAGGAGTCAGCCGAGGTAGTTTGTCACCTTATATGGATGCCCACTGGCACATCCCATGGTAGGTATGCCAAGCACGGCCCACTGGTAGGAGGTCCTGGGACAGACCTTGGACTGTGAATACCTAGGAATCCCACAGGATGAACTGGAGTCTGTTGCTAGGGTTAGGTTCATAGGCTATAGATTAGTACCAACTCTTGGTAAAACGGTGATACAAGTCGTATCCTGCTACAGAACCCCAAACATGTCCCTAGACTCTCACTCCAAGTTTCTAAGCACCCTGGAGTCTATCAAGGTCCAACCCAATATTCTCATACTGGGTGACTTCACTACCCTTCCATCAACTGATAAAACTATTCTAGTACCAATGTACAAGCCCAACGCTTTCTGGAATTTATCAGTTCCAATGCCCTGGACCAGCTCATTCTGACCTCACTAGAGGAAGCAGCATCCTCAACCTGGTTATCACCAACATGGGAGACTGTTGCAACCCCTACTAAGGTGACCACCCTTTAAAACTTCACTAAAGCCAACTTTGGGCTCCTAAAAACAGAGGTGGCTAACTTCACGGCACCCATGCCAATGGAAAATAGCTGCACGACTGCAGAATCATACACCAATGCACTGTACGAGCATGTACACAAATGCATGGACCTTGCCATACCAAATAGAATTAAGATGCTCTCCTCCCAAAAAGAGGAAGCTAATCTGGTGGTCCCTAGCCATCAATAAACTGTACAACAGGAGCTAGAAATTGTTGCAGAAAAAAATAAAGTCACAAGACTGGAAAACCTCCCTTAGCAGTCTTAACAAAAAGCTGAGATCCCTTATCAAATCCTCTAAAGCTAGTTATGAAGGCAGAATTGTGGCTGATGCCAAAAACAACCACAAAGCCTTCTATACCTATATCAAAAACCTCCAAGGCAACACCCAGATCTGCTCTGAGTTATTGCTAAATGGCACCTCCTATACTGAGCCAACAGATATAGCCAACATACTGGCCGACAGATTCAGTACCAACTTTACCCCCCCAAGGGCCCTATCACAATACCAGAAGAAAGCCTGGTACCCACCATTTCTGTGGCACAGGTAAAAGCTGCATTGTCCAAAGCCAAGAATACAGCATCCATGGAACCTGATAGTATCCCTGGCATCCTATGTGAGCTACAAAGCAAACTGGCACCACATCTGTGTGCCCTTTTCAATCACAGCCTTACCTCAGGCTATGTCCCTAATGAATGGCACACTACTACAGTCATCCGCTTCATAAAGGGGTACAACTACAGACCCTGGTAACTATCGCCCCATTAGCCTGATGAGTCTGGTATGCAAAACTATGGAGAGCATCATCATGGACCTGGTTAACAAAGATATAGGCAATCTCCAAACTCCTAACTCCACACAGTTTGGCTTTGTCAAAGAGAGATCCTGCCTGCTGAACCTGGGTGGCTTCTTTGAGGCAGTTGCCAAGGCTGAAGATGAGGGTAAGGCAGTGCATACAGCCTACCTTGACCTGGCCAAGACCTTTGATACCATTCCCCAATCAAGTATCATTGATAAACTCAGCAAACTAGACATCTACCCTTACATCACTAGGTGGGTTGCAAATTGGCTCACAGACAGGACCCACAGAGTGAAAGTTGCGGATTCCAAGTCAGACTATCGACCAGTCACAAGTGGAGTCCCATAGGGCTCGGTCCTGGGCCCTCTCCTGTTCGCTGATGACTACACGCTTGGAGTCATTATCAACTCCCCAGGTGATGCAAACATCCTACAAAATGGCCTCTCCAAGACCAATGACTGAGTCAGAACCATGACCTGAAGCTTAACACCAAAAAATGCATTATCAACCCCTTTGTAAAAAACTCAGTTCCCATGAATTACCACATTGATGGGAGCCCACTGAACAATGAAAGGGCAATAAGTGATCTGGGCACTCAGGTCAACAGCCGCCTCACCTTCGACCACCACATGGCCACTGTGGTCAGAAAGTCCTTCTATCTGACACATGTTATAACCAAAGGTTTTGCATCCAGGAAGAAAGAGGTCATCGTCCCTCTCTACTCATCCCTCATTAGACCAGTCATTGAATATAATGCCCTGTTTGGCATGTACCTAACCAGACACCTACAACAGCTGGAGAGGCCACAAAGGTACCTCACAAAAAAGATCCTAGGCCTTAAACACATGTCCTACATGGACAGTCTCAAGAAACTTCAGCTGTTCTCAGTCTCTTATTGTCTACTTAGAGGTGATCTCTGCTTGACTTACAAAGCCATGTCTGACCCAGTCCCACTTGAAATGCTGCACCTAAAGAAATCCCAATCCACCAGTGCTCCACACTCCAGGGATCACAACCTCATTACCACAATTAACGGAACATACTGGAGGGACAGGTTAATTTCCCAAAGACTGCCCGCACTCTGGAGTAAACTTCCCATTCATGTCAAGCAGAGCACCTCGCTGATCCACTTCAAGAGACATCTTGACAAGTGGCTGGATAACAGAAAGTTCATCCCAGGGATCACTCCAGTTGCCCTACTGGATAGGGGCACTGTGAACTAACATCAGGTGCCACGGTGCCTGGGCAATTTTTTTGGGCTAGGCTCATAAAGGCTCTAGGGCCATTAGCCTAGTACTCACCTATGAACCTATGAACTAGGCTAACTGCCCCTGCCTACCTTGTGTAAAAATCAAACCCTGCACCTTGTGTCTGTATGGTAAACACCTTAACCATTATACCAACCTCCTACCCTGTGGGAGTTAGTAAAGGCAGGTCTATGTTACTCAGCTCAGTACCTGCCAGTGCAACTCAAAGCAGGATAATGAATTAACAATATGTTTATGATGGCAGTGATGATGATGTTGATAACAGCCATGAGGTATTTACAATAGAAGCTGATTTATATAATACTGTCAACAGGCACAGTGTACAAAACACAGAACAGTACTAATCTTAGTCTTTCTGTTTCATTTTTCAGTATATTTTATGAATTTTGGTCAATTTTCTACAAGACTTGTATGAAAAATTATTCAGGAAAAGAGTTAAGATTAAAATATTATGGTATGTGAGCAATTCTGTGGCACAAAATGACAGAACACTTACTGTGGCCTGGAGATCCATATTCAGCTAGTAAGGAGAGTGAGCAGCCAGTGTTAATTTGCCTTTCTTGAAAGGAAGAAAGCAGCTAGGCCTTTGGCAGGGCACCTGTTAATAGTAGGTTCATAGGTTTGTAGCTGTTTACGAGGCTAACGACCACAAAAGCCTTTTTAAGCCTAGCCATGCATCCCAAATCTCTGATAAGTTCTGGATCCCTTGATAAGTGTAAGCAGGGGCTTGGGAGATGAAACATTTACACACAGGGGCCTGAGAGATAAACCATTTGCAGGTTGTCTGTGTCCATTAGAGAGTAGCTTAGTCCTTGGTGGTGCTGTAGCAGAAATTGCTGATAGGAGTTCTTCCTTAGCATGTGAGGTAGCACTGCAGGTAAGTGTGGGGAAACATGTCAGCCATGCATCACTATTGGCTCTGCTTCACCTGGAAGCTAGCTAGGCATAATGGGAAAGGGTTTCTGTCATACAAGCACCCCCAGACACACAAAGATAATGTGTGGCTATACAGCTCCAACTTTCATTTCAACTGTCCACTTCACTAGGTAGGAGGGAGAAGCATAAAGATCTACTGGGAGGCGACACACAGGACTAGATACCGTGAAGTGGAAAGAGACAGAAATATTTGAGTAATGTTACATGATGAAACAAAACTAGTGTGATGAGTATTTATGTGTGCAGTGACAATATCTTGGACTTCCTGGAAAATCTCATCATTCAGTATGTAAGTCTGAGTTTGTTTTCTGTTTTCTGACACAATTTTGCTTTTATTTTGCTAGTCAATAATTGTGTTTTACGCAGCAAGTTAGTGTCACAATTCATAATGATTTGATTTTACACTATGACACATTCAGTTGTAAATGGATTTAGGTATCAAGTAATCAAATAAATATGAACCTAAATTTGAACAATAATGTTTTATACAGTGACAAGTGCCATCCATACTTATAAAAACAAAAAGCAAATGGGTTGCCTGTGCTACCTCTGGCTTGTGAAAAAAGAGCTCAATTTTTCAGCCTTCTACCATAAACATTTTAACTTCTCTTTTAGGAAAAACATTTTAACTCCTTCATAAACAAACTGATGTGTTATACAGTCCTACTGACACATTAAGGTAGGCACTAGTAAACTTTATGTGTAGTATGCGGAGGAAGGTGACCATTACTGGCCTGATAAAGAAATATAAGAACAGTAAAGCAGATTCCTTCAGTGCAAAATAGAGAGTTGCCTAGTGTATTTTAAAAGCAAAATCAGCTTGGAGAAAGGTTAATAATGCTGAAATTAGGGATCTGTATAGTATTAACTGCTAAATTGATTTTAGGGTCACTGCAAACTGCATTCTGTGCTAGAAACTACAGGCACAAGGCTGTATGCTTTAATGGAAGGGCATTCAGTCATGGCAGAGGAGCTTTCACTGTGTAAGCCAAGGAATGATTTAGAATATCCATTCAGCTTAAGCAGCATGTCTTTGAAGGAAACCTACACCGACGATGGAATCATGTACAAACTGCAAACTCATCGTAGCCAATGCCAGGTTAAGACTTCTGACCCCGGAGCACTGAAACAGCAGAATGAAACTTAAGCCACCGTGGCTGTTAATGAAAGTACAAGGAACTGAATACATCCGTTGATATGCACATACTACAGTCTTTAGTAAAAAAAACTTTTCTAATAAAGTTGGTCTAGTTTAATTGTAGTCTGAAATGTATGACTGCAATGAGACTTAAAACAATGAGGAACTGTTTGCCATAACTCACAATCTGCGCTTGTAGCAGTTTGCAGTAGTTTTAGGCAAGGCAAGTGTAAACCAACACAGACAGTAGTCCAAGGCTTGAAGTAGTAATTATGATTCCTTGATTACTTACATGATATAATTCATTGTGTTAAAATACATGAATTAATAACCTACTTCAGTAGGTCATTAACTGAAGCCGTGGTGGTGCAAAGGTAGTGTTGTCGCCTCACAGCAAGAGGTTCTCCTGTTCGATTCTCGGCTGGAGTGCTTTCTGTGTGGAGTGTGCATGTCCTCCCCGCAGTCGAGTGGCATTCAAAAGACATGTGTGAATTGGCGTGCCTTCGTTGAAGGTTGGGCGTCAGGCTGGCACCTCAGCACCATAAAAAAAAAAAATTGACTGCCAATCATTAGCAGACCGGAGTTCCACTGTGGTGACCCCTAATCGGGAACAGCCGAAAGAAAAACAACTTCAGTAGGTCATTAAATGCAAATGAGAGTTATTGCACGTGTGCTTACTGCAGTAGCCCTTAAAAGAAACACAATTTTAGAATATCCTTTTTTTATAACTAGAGTGACTTGAACAATGACTTCATAAATGGACAAAACACAATGTGTTCTACTGTAATTTTATTGAAGCATAAACAGTGATTCATTTCTGAAAATTCACCAATCAGATGAAAGAGAGCCCTATTATAATTAAATGATAACATTCATTGAGCTAAACTTTAGCAAGTAATAACCCGTTGCTGTTGCCCATTAACTTCTTCCGGCTTTTTCTGGTTAGGGGTCACCACAGCAGATCACCTGTCCACTCATGATTGGCAGTGGAGTTTTACAGTGTCGAGTTGCCAGCCTGGTGCCCAACCTTCCACAGAAGGCACACAAATGCACACACTCACACCTAGGGCCAATTTAGAGTGTCCAATCCACCTACAGCATGGGATGTGGGAGAAAACCGGAGCACCCAGAGGAAACCCACACAACCACAGGGAGGACATGCAGACTCTGCACAGAAGGCACCCCAGCCAAGAATCGAACCGGAGAACCTCTTGCTGTGAGGTGGCAACGCTAACTGCTGCACCACCATGGCCGCCCTGTTGCCCATTAACTTCTAAGACATTTAATTAATCAGGTTATTGCCAGAGCACCTGGGCTTACTGTATGTCACTACTGCTTTAGAAATTTAAAGGCTAAAGAAAAAATTACTGAGGAACACATGTGGAGATCACTAAACTATAAAGTATGCAACAGCACACATTAATGTGTAATACTAAGGTGGAGGTTTTATTAAACAGCAGAATTCCATTTTCATTACTTGAGTTTCTGGAGATTATACTAGTGACTCTTACTACAGCTTCCAGTCACAGCAGTAAATCCATTGTAGTTTTTTATGTGTCTTTACTTAAGCAGAATAAAAACAGATATTGAATGTCATAAATATATGAAGAAATGGTGAGTGACTTTTTGTTCTCTTTGTTTATATAATTGCTAGTGTGTAATTTGTTGTTTCTGTAAGTTGGAGCTTTGTTTCTTGGGTCTCCGCTGAAAACGGGCCTTATGGTTCAGCTAGACCAACCCAGTTAACAAATGTCAAATAAATAAATAAATATGAAGAAATGCAAATATTACTGAATGAGAGATCTAGTCTAAGGTGACAAATCCAGTGAAATCCCGTACTTTTACTAGTACTCAGGTAATCTGAATGCCAGAAATGAATTTTACAAGATTTTTTGGAGAAAAAAAAGTAGGAAAAAAAGCATTCAGCATCAGCAGTACTCAATCATGTGATTAAACTTCTCAAACTATTAAATGCTGACTGGTCAAAAATGTCTTTTCTCAGTGAGCATCTTTCTATATAACTCATGGTGAAAAGACTGAGAAGGCACATACTAATCAAATTACTACCATCTTTTTATAATACCTTTATTGAATAGGCAAACTTACATTTATATAAACAAATTACTACCATCTTGAGAAAAAAAAAATCATGTTTCCCTAACGGAAGTACAAGATATAACACTGCAAATGCTATCACTTTGAAAATTAAAGTACGATTCATACAACTAACAGCAAATCCTGAAATTCACCATAAAACTTTGAAAGTATTTTTCAGGAAGCCCCTATAACCCTGTGACCTATATATAATAACTCCAGGATATATGACAAAGTCAGTGCTAATGTTTGTATGTGTATATATATATATATATATATATATATATATATGTGTATATATATATATATATATATATATATATGTGTGTGTATATATATATATATATGTATGTGTTATATACATATATACGGTTTATGTCAGATGTTCACATTTTTAGGAACTCAAAATTCATACGGTCGAGAGCACGTGGTCAAGTTTCTGAAAACCTGAACATCAAAAAACCCCCACAAAAGAACACAAAAATCTACCTGGGAATACTTACGACATTCGTAATTTTGAGTTTCGTGCTTTTTTTCTCGATCTTCCGGTCTTCGATATTGTAGCTTTTCGGGATATAGAAGTAGACCCATATGTACATACAGTGGATATAAAAAGTTTACACACCCCTGTTACAATGCCAGTTTTTTGTGATATACAAAACTGAGATTACAATCAATCATTTCAAAACTTTTCCCACCTTTAATGTGACCTATAACCTGTACAATTCAATTGAAAAACAATCAAATCTGTTAGGGGAAAAATATAAAAAATAAAAAATAAAAAACATTCAATAAGCTGGTTGCATAAGTGTGCACACCCTTAAACTAATACTTTCTTGAAGCACCTTTTGATTTAATTACAGCGTTCAGTCTTCTTGGGTACACACCTGCCATCAATTAAAGAGACTGATTAACCCTAAATAAAGTTCAGCTGTCCTAGTAGGATTTTCTTGAGATTTACTCAGTTACCTACTACAGTAAAAGCCATGGTTCGCAGAGAGCTTCAAAGCAGCAAAGGGATCTCATTGTTGAAAGGTATCAGTCAGGAGAAGGGTACAAATTTCTACAGCATTGGATATACCATGGAACACAGTGAAGACAGTCATCAAAAAGTGGAGAAAATATGGGACAACAGTGATGTTGCAAAGAACTGGACGTCCCTCCAAAATTGATGAAATGACAAGAAAAAAATGGTCAGGGAGGCTGCCAAAAGACTTACAGCAACACTGAAGGAGCTGCAGGAATTTCTGGCAAGTACTGGTTGTGTACTAGATGTGACAACAATGTCCCGTATTCTCCATATGTCTGGGCTGTGGGGTAGGGTTGCAAGAAAAACATCCAGGCCCAGCTAAAATTTGCAGAACAATACATCGTCTCCCAAAAGCATGTGGGAAAATGTGTTATGGTCTGATGAGACCAAGGTTGAACTTTTTGGCCACAATTCCAAAAGGTACATTTGGCGCAAAAATAATACTTTGCATCACCAAAAGAACACCATCCCCATGGTGAAGCATGGTGGTGGCAGTATCATGCTTTTGGGTTGCTTTTCTTCAGCTGGAACTGGGGCTTTAGTCAAGGTGGAGGGAATTATGAATAGTTTGAAATACCAGTCACTTTTGGCCCAAAACCTTCAGGCATCTGCTAGAAAGCTGAAGATGAAGAGGAATTTCACCTTTCAACACGACAATGACCCCAAGCATACATCCAAATCAACAAAAGAATGGCTTCAGCAGAAGAAAATTAAAGGTTTGGAATGGCCCAGCCAAAGCCCAGACCTAAATCCAATAGATAATCTGTGGGGTAACCTGTAGAGAGCAGTGCACAAGAGATGTCCTCACAATGTGACAGATTTGGAGTGCTTTTGGAAGGAAGAGTAGGAAAATATTGCCAAGTCAAGATGTGCCAGGCTGATAGACTTCTACCCAAGAAGAATGAATCCTGTAATTAAATCAAAAGGTGCTTCAACAAAGTATTAGTCTAAGGGTGTGCATACTTATGCAACCAGCATATTGTACATTTTCTATTTTTTATATTTTTTTCCCTAACAGATTTGATGTTTTTCAGTTGAATTGTACAGGTTATAGGTCACATTAAAGGTGGAAAAAGTTTTGAAATAATTTATTGTGGTCTCATTTTTTGTATCACAAAAACATGGCATTTTGACAGGGGTGTGTAAACTTTTTATATCCACTATATAAATATATATATATATATATATATATATATATATATATATATATGTATATGTATATGTCTTTCTTTTCGGCTTTTCCTGGTTAGGGGTCGCCACAGCGGAACTCCGGTCCGCTAATGATTGGCAGTAGATTTTTTACAGGTGCCGAGGTGCCAGCTTGATGCCCAACCTTCAACGAAGGCATGCCCATTCTATACATGTCTTTCAAAAGCCACTCGACCATGGGGAGGACATGCAGACTCCACACAGAAGGCACTTCAGCCAAGAATCAAATGGGAGAACCTCTTGCTGTGAGGCAACAATGCTTTCGCTACACCACCTCACTTATGTACTTTAGAGAAATTACCACCATTATATTTTCTTTGTGAAGTGGCAGTGTTTTTTAACTGTGAAACAAGAATGTAGTGCACTTTGCTTGTCAACCACAGGAGCCAAAATGGATGCTACTCATGCCAACTGTTAATGAAAACAGAAGTCAAAATAAAATAAAGTGAAATAAATAAAGGTTGGCAAAACAAGTCTCAAACGAGTTTGCATTAGGACAAGTAACATCCATTTTTGCATCTGTGGTTAACAAGCAAAGTGCACTACATTCTCGGTTCACATTGGCCCCAATTCCAAAAGACTTCATGTCAGTGTAAGTGACCACTTACATACTAAGAACAGGGATTTTGGAATCTGGTCCCCATAGTAAGCTTGTTTATGGATAGGCCTTACACAGAAGTAAGTTACTTACACTGACAGTAGGTCTTTCAGAATCAGGGCAGACACACTGAGGGCAACTATTTTGGAATCTGGCCCATTGTTTTTACTTTTGTGCACCTATGTTTTCCTTTTGTATATGTATTTTATAACTGTAAAAGACACTTTGTAAATATGTTACCATATAAAGTTTTGTTATAATAATGTAACATAAAGAACAAATCTAAAGCATTCACAGTCTAAGGAAACTTTTATCACTCTCCCATAAATGCTGTTATGATCTAAGTTCACAGATTATCTGTATAAACATTTAAAATCAACAGAAATGCACTCTTAAGAGTCAAGCATAGCTTGTAATCAATATTTCCCAAATTCATTACTTCACACTTGCATACAAATATTGAAATCCGACTTCAGTAATGCAATGAGGAGTAGCCACAATACTTTATATTCACAAACTGGTGGACATTGCTGCACTAGAAACAATTAAAAGAAAAGAGAAATGTAATAAAGATAGAAATGTTGATTGAAAAGCACTGTGTAATGCTGCTGTTGTTGTTGTTTCGGCTTTTCCTGGTTATGGGTCGCCACAGCGGAACTCCGGTCTGCTAATGATTGGCAGTAGATTTTCACGGTGCTGAGTTGCCAGCTCGATGCCCAACCTTCAACGAAGGCATGCCCATTCACGCATGTCTTTCGGAATGCCACTCAACCCATGGGGAGGACATGCAGACTCCACACAGAAGGCACTCCCCGCACTCCAGCCGAGAATCGAACGGGAGAACCTTTTGCTGTGAGGCAACAACGCTACCGCTGCACCACCGCGGGCTGAAAAGCATCGTGTAATAATGGTAATAAACAGCTTGGTTACAAGTTCCATTATGATTTAGTCATGGCAGTATGGATTTGGTGGTTTCTAGTTGTATGTCTTTTATTTCTATACTACATATCTAACTTCCAACACACTTTACAGCCCTCCTTCTCTGTAACCCATGAGCTCTACTCTTCTAACACAATCCTCCTATTTAAATATAATGTACTACCTATCCTACCCTGTCCTATCCTGCCCCACCCTTCACACTGTAACAAATATTCTCTGCATCGCTACCCAAACTCTCCTTCCACATTAGACTGTATTAAACACATACTATACCAAATCTCCGCCTGTTTTTCCAGAGACATCCACTCCAACACTGGTCCTACCAACATTCCACCCAATTCTTATCCCCTCCTATCGCACCCCCCACCCCTAAGACCATTCACTTCAACACAACTAATGCCCAAAGCCTTAGAAATAAAATTCCTAACCTCCATGCCTGGCTGTCCCATAACCAGCCCGATATAGTTGCCATTTCAGAGACCTGGTTTAAACTATATGTAAAAGACAATGAAATTCTTCCACCAGGCTACCAAATGTTACGCTCTGATAGACCCAGAAAAAAAGGTGATGGCGTAGCTATAGTCTACTCCTCCTCCTCCTCATATACAGTTACTCCATACACCAATTATCTATAGCTCTCCTAAAAAGTAACAAACATAAATCCATATGCATAGCTGCCCTCCACATCCTCCCAGGCAGCAACATCCCAATACTTGAAGACATACTCTCCTGGTTCTCTTCTCACATTAAGAACAAAACCTTTATCCTAGGCGACGTAAACATCAACTGGGCCACTATTAACTCTGAATCCCCTTCTCAAAATATTAATCTCTTTAGCTACACCCAGTTAATAAACTCTCCCAGCAGGCCAAATAAATATGGAGCCACTGGCTCCATCATCGACTGGATCGTAGTATCTCTTCCCAACCTAATCTCAGATACTGGTACCCTTCCTGACTCTCTCAGTGACCACCTGCCTGCCTTTGCAGACTGGCACTCCTCTTCTCTTCAAAAACAACATCATTATATACAAACTCAAAACCTCTGTAAATTTAACCCACAAATATTCTCAGACTGCCTAAAACTAAGAGATTGGACACCCCTAAAAACTTTGCCCCTTGATAATGCCATCAGTTATTTTAATGAAACCTTCCTGAACCTACTCAATAGCGTCACTCATCTCAGCACCGAAATAGTTAAAGCTACAATCTCCCCTTGGCTATCAAAGGAAACTAAAAAAAACATGCACCCAAGAGACAAAACGTGCAAACAGTACCAAAAAAAAAACCTACCTAATGTCCTACTAGAAGTTAAACAACTCCGCAACACCGTAAAAAAATTAAATACCAGAGACCGCAAAAGATATTACAGCAAGCTTCAATCTGAGCACACTACCAGCCCTAGAAAATTTTGGAATACTGTTTCCTCCCTCCTTCATCCTAGCAGTAAGGACAACCCATGCTCTAACCCAAACTATACCAATCAAGAAACAGCCTCTCTATTTAACACCTTCTTTGTAGAATGTATAGCCAAACTTACTGCCAGCTTCTGCCACTATTCTTCACCTTCCTCCCTCCACCTCTTCATCTGACCCTACAGCTCATACTCCTCTTTTCAGCCTCTCTCATGTTTCCGCAAACACAATAAAAAAATTCCTTCACCATCTAAACCCATGCTCCCCCACACCAGATAACTTACCTGCATCCTTCCTCAAAATATTTGCTAACAGCACAGCCTTTCCTATCTCTATTATAATAAATAGCTCCATCCAAGAATCATATGTCCCTTCACTATGGAGACATGCTTTCATCATTCCACTCCACAAAGAAGTAAAAACACCGACACTTCTAATTTCTGGCCTATAGTCATTCTTTCTCCACTCTCAAAAATCCTGGAGAAATGTATTCAATCACAAATGATGTCATATCTGACTCATAATAACCTTCTAACCCCACACAGCACGGATTCCATCCCGGCCAAAGTACCATCATTGTCCTCCACATCTTGTTAAGACTCCAGCAACCATGTGCGTGACTCTGGCAAGATCATATCTACCCTATTCCTAGACCTCTCCAAAGCCTTTGACACAGTCTCCCACCCTGTACTCCTATCTCAACTCTCCTCTCTTAATCTCTCCCCTTCCACCATAGCCTGGTTCACTAGTTACCTCTCTGAAAGACAACAGGCTGTCAAATGGAAACATTCCACCACTTCCTTTCTACACACCCCTACTGTTGTACCCCAAGGTTCTGTCCTTGGACCCTTACTTTTTAATATTTTCATCAATAATTTTCACCACTCTATCTCAGGTGCTACACTAATCCAGTATGCTGATGATTCAGCAATCATCTGTTCAGCTGACACCCCCTCCAACCTTCTCCAGAAAACTCAGTTAGCTTTCTCTAATACTGAAATCTGGATGCAAAGCAACCACCTTGCCTTAAATGCTACCAAGACAATATTAATGATCTTTTCCCCATCTAAAAATGCCATTATCGACAAAAACTCCTTCAAAATAATAAGCCAGAATAGCATCCCCATAGAAATTGTGCCACATACTTAACTGCTTGGTGTCATCATTGATGAAAATCTAAAATTCGATACCCATATCCAAACCAAAATCAAAAACAAAAAAAACCCACCACAAATTAGGTCTCCTGTACAGGCATAAATACTACCATACCCCCTCCACCAGACAAACCTTAGCCTCCTCATACCTACTCCCCTCTCTCATGTACGGCACTCTTCTGTTCACTAATCTTCAGCTTGGCTTACAAACCAAACTGAAAGTCTGCTACAACAAAATCTGCAAATTCGCCAACAACTCTAGAAACTTATCCCATCACTGTATCTCCCTCCACTCTCTGCAATGGTTTGAACTTCCTAACTACCTAAACTTCCTCAGACTTACCACTGCCCATAAGCTCATTTTCAAACCAGTCCCTCTCTCTCCACCACATCAACCCCCTATATTCCCAACTGCTCACTTAGATCAGAAAACCAAAATCTTCTAAAAATCTATAGACCTCTATGACCCCCAGGTTACCTGCTGCTATACTGCTTCTTAGCTGAGCTCTAGAACTCACTTCTTTTCCCCCTTCGAAATACTCAAAACCACTCCAATTTCAAATCCCTCATCCACTCTTACCTATTTTCAAAGTGGGAATGCCCATGTTCTTCTCCTACATAAGTTGCTCAAACACATTTCATCTAACCTTTTAACCTTTTCTGATTATATTATACAGTGCTCACCTACTTCTGCATCTATTCTACACTTACTGTCTTTCTCTCTGCAGCTCCTCTTTGAACCTACTCCAGACTCCATTAATAATCAAGTTCTAGTAACCTCTTATTTTTCTTTAAATTCTGTCTTCTGTAAAATGATTCTAAGACTGTATAATTGCAAGATTTATTTTTGCAAATGATTTTAATATTGTATATATACTCTGTAAAAGATTCCAAGACTGTATAATTTGCATGATTTTTCTTTCTGCTAATGACCTTAACATTGTCTGTATGATTCCAATGATTTCTTTGTTTTTCTGTGCTTGACAATGACTGTGGAACCTTTCTCCCTGGGCCTCCACTGAAAATGGGCTGTTCTAGGCCCAGTGGACTACCCTGGTCATCAAACTGAAATAAATAAAATGAATGTCAAGCTGTAGCTTCTGCACTTCCTGAAAGTCAGTCACACAAACTGTAGTCCACAAAAGACTGAGGATCGCAGTGCTCAAAGGTCACATAAACTGTATTCCACAAAAGACTGAGGATCACAGTGCTCAAAGGTCACACAAATTGTATTCTACAAAAGACCGAGGATCGCAATGCTAAAAGCAGAATTGGCACAACACAGTTACTTTTGCCATGTACAATAGCATAGCAAAATCATGCATAAACAGTCAGGTTTGTTATGAAATGCAAGACTTTGCCATGCAACTTCTGGCAAATCCTCTTCAGGGTTAAACCAAGACCCCTAGTACATGTCTCCGTGATGTATACAGCTGTTTATCTCATGTAGAAGACATGGGGCAGATGTGCACTAAAGATATTGTTGCCACTGGCCACAGAAGTTGTATCAACATTTAAAAGTATGAAAGTGCTGTATTTAAAGCCATAACATTTCAGTTCATTTATGATCACATTATGTTTCAGAAGCCTTATCGGCCTCCCTTAATATCTTTATGTTCTTTGGCGCAAAAAGTGTTGCAGTTTTCTTTGTAAAACTTTTTTTCTCTGGGTTTTCTAATAATACATACGTAGTTGTGATGTGTATATTTACCAAAACAATGGTATTATTTAATATAATTGGAAGGAATTGCTATTAAAGACCTATGGCAGTGTTGCCGTGAGAGTCATGATTCAGTGCATAAACTTACAGAAATTTATATGCAACCCGGGCCAAATAAATACATATTTTTGCTCGTTCACTCATTTTATTTCTGCAGACCATGGCAGTGATACTTCCCGTGTATGAAAATGACTTTAATGTGCCATTATGACACTGATACAGTAGTGTAAGATGACAGATGTTTTAAAAGATGGCATTGCCAATTTTGCAATTTTGTGCTGCAAGCAAGCTGCACATATTAAATTTTCCAAAAGCAATATTCATAGGTTCATAGGTATATACTAGGCTAACGACCACTAGGGCCCTTATAAGCCTAGCCATGCAACCCATATGTCAGTCATAAATTTCATTTATGCAGGTGGTGATTTACTGACTGCCTCTGTCCATCAGAGACATAGTAACAAGACCAGGGGTGAATTTCCAATGACCTATCTTCTGGTTCAAGTTGTACTTAAAAAGAGGTAGGGAGGAACTCTGCTTTCCATGAATGGAGAGGCTGTTCTAGATAATGGCAATTCTCTGAGAAACATATCTGTTCCTCCAACATGTCCTATTCATGTTGCAAGCAAAATTTAGGTATATTAATCTAGTAGTTCTGATGCCGTTTGTTTTGTGGATGGGAAAAAGGTTCATCAAAACAGGGTCCAGGGATGCCTCGTATGTCAGTCAAAGATCACCTCTCAGAAGTCTGCATGATACTGAGTAAAGAGAAGGGGATTTGAGGTGATCAGCTTAGAACATTTTGTTTACACACTGTATTCTTTCTGTAAGGAAACTTTGTGGATGTTCCAGTTGCTGCATGTGTATGGTCAAGTACATACTTAAGGGGGCATTATACTGTATGATAGGTCTGATGAGGACCAAGTACAGTGGTATGATGATATCTCTGGACCTAGATGCCATGCCCTTGCTTGCAAGCTGAGCAACATAGAAGGATTTTCTTACTATCTTGGACACATGCTGGTTGAAGGCTATGTTACTGTCTACATGAGCAGTGAATCTACTTTTAAGGGTGATTTATTTATCACATAGTTACCTGGGGTGGCAGACTTCCCAAAAGGTACTGTAATGCATTTCTTGATACTGAAATGTAAGCCACGGCTGTGGCACCAGGTGTTTGTCTGTATTAGATCTTCCTGAAGGATGTTCTTATCTTGGGGGGATTTGACGACTGCTCCCAATTTACAGTCATCTGTGAACTTGGTCAGCCAAAGGCCTTTGACATATGAGAAGTAGATGCCAGAGAGGAGTAGGCCCAGCACAGAGCCATTGGAAACTCCACTGGTGACCATCCTCTTTGTGGAGGGGCCTCACAGATTTTAACATCCTGGGTCCTGTCAGTGAGCCAGCTAGCCATTCAGCATGTTATAAAGTGGTTTATAACCAGTTCCTAAGTTTGTTCAAAATGCCTGAGTGGGGTATTGTACCAAATGCTTTAGTCAAATCTAGGTAGGTAGTATGCACCATTTTCCCCTCATCCATTGCCTTAGTGAACTTTTCAAAGAAGTACACCAGATTTAGTAAGCATGATCTTCTTCTGACAAAGCCAAACTGGGGTGAATCTGGTGTCTGGACATTTTATCCAGATGAATTTTCATATATTAAGTGCTATACAGATGACTAAATATGCAAATAATCAGTCTGGACATTAAACAAAGTTATCCAAACAAATTTAAGTCTTGTATTGCATGCACTTTTATGAAAGGTGGATTTAGAATTAAAATTTTAGATTACTTATACATTAATTAGAAATGCAAGCTCTTGGAATCAAAGCAATATATTCATTTTTCTAAACTGGTTCAGATCTTATGCATTAATCTTAAGTCACATTTAATACAATGATTTGATTAAACTGTTCTATATAGAAACTTTGATCATATAAAGAACATATAATCTAGTGTAGATACTTTTATCAAATATAAGATAACATAATTTTAAATACTGTAAAAATAAATCATAATGTCAACAGATTATAGAAATACTGGGCAAAACCCTTTCCTCCATTTTCTGATAAGCCACTTAGCATTTATAGAGCTGCACAAGGGATTGAATGTTATCTAGATATGGTGCCGGTCTGTTGCAGAATGCATACCCTCAGTTACTCACACACTGTATTAGCACACTATAGGTAATCTGTAGAAGGCATTTCATCTACTGAATGCCTATGAGAGATGGGGGCAACTGGAGCAAACCTACATATATGCAGGTAGGACATGCATACTCAACAAAGAAAGCACAATATCTGGGACTCAAATCAGAGATGAGAGTCTTACTGTGAGGTGACAGTGCTATTTGAAATGCCACCATGTCACACCTGAAAAAATTGTTTCTAAAATGATTTAATTACTTATTTGAGTTTGTTTACTGGTGTAGAACACTGATCAAACAATGACAAATTATAGGCTCAACCTCAGCAAACATTAAAAATTAAAATAAACATACCATTTAAATTATAAAATCATGATCAAACAAAACAAAAGCCTTTTTATTATACTATGTATACATTAACCACGGTTTATCTCCCATATGATTGCTTTGAATTTCAAGTGTTAAGTAATTTGAACGGAGTGCATTTTAATGCTTAAAATATTTAACTGCCTCAGTCTTCTCTCTTAGGATGCATTTTAATATATAGCTAGTGTATACATAGTTTTTAGTTGTATGGATCCAACATTTGATTTTTTAATTCCTTCATCTTTGTTTTAGTGAATCTTTGAAATTCATTATTACTTTGAAAGTAGTTTAAGGTATTATATAAAGTCTGTCATATTCTACCACTGAAACTAGTAATCACCCTGGAAGAGAAACCATTTCGGTTACCAGTCTAGAAAAATAGCCTCCATGTTGTTTCACAACTAAACATAAGGGACTATGAAAAGAAAATGTACGTCTTTGATCGGGCCTTGAACCTAAAACCTTTAGCAATCCATGTTGCTAACATTGCCTCTGGGATGAACCAGCAATATAAAATCTATAAAGAATCTCTTTCTTCGAGGAAATAAAAAATGGTGTAATATAAAAAGCTCCTCCAAGCTGCTTCTTTCTGTAAAAGGTGTCTTTAATGCTTTCCCATGTTGCAGATGGCATGTTTCGCAGTAACTCGACTTCCACATACAGCACTAAGGAATGCACTGCAAACACATAAGTTGGTAGGTGAGGTTATCATGCTTGTCTCAGTGAGGGTGTCTTGCCAGTCATGGTGAGAATGTTATCCTGGTTTCAGTGAAAGTACAATGTTTGTCTTAGTGAGGTCATTATCTGGCCATGATATTGACATCATGCTAACTGTGCTGAGGGCAACATTCTGATGAGGCAAAGGGATATCATTCTGATCCTGGAGGATGATAAGTGTTATGTACATTGTGTAATGAATGGAGCAATGCATACTATAAGACTTATACATGACAGTGACATTGAAGTAAAACAATAGTGCATGTATGTCATGTACATCTTAGTCATCTAATTTATTATTGTCCGAAACATACTGTTGTTTTCTTCTTCCTATAAAAAAAATACCCACCTTCTTTCTGGATTCTTTTTCTGTGTGTCATCTATAAATATTTGTTATTCTTTTGGACATTGTACAGTCTGCTGAGGTACTTGAAAATTTATGTCAGTCTTCTTTTTTTCTTTTCTCCACAGTACATATGAGTTTTGTAGCCTTTCTTTTCATATGCCATTTGAGGAGGCTGACTCAACATTTAGTTGTTTGACTCTTTTTTGTCAGTTGTTACTGTTTTCTTATGAATATGAAGTTATCAGAACTGCAGCTAGCAAGTTTGAAAAAAAAAACACCACGAATTACCACATAGGTGGCAACCCCTTAAATGTACCTTACAACACTTCAAGACACTGGAGAGACCACAAAACCACCTCTCCAAGAGGATCACTGGCCTCAAACATATTATTCCTATGCAGCCCGAAAAAAAACTCCCAGCTGTCTCAGTGGACGTATCACTTACTCAGAGGTACTCGATGGACATGCTCTAAAAAAAAGTCAAACTCGAACCACAGCCACTCTAGTGAGCTAAAACCTTGCCACACAACAAAAAATAACATGCTGGGAGGATAGATTCCTGTCACAGAGACTCCCCATGCTTTGGAACAAACTTGACAGAGGATCAGTTAATTAATCAATGGTGGCGAAAACCGACACACTCTGCCTACCTACCTATGAACCTATGAACCTATGAACTGTATGTACAGAAGAATACCTTTATTTATTTGTTTTACATTTGTTAACCGGGTTAGTCTGGCTGAACCTTTGGCTGATTTTAATAGTTAGGCAGATGCTTATTTAAAGTGGGTAGGATCTAGTTGTATAGGAGTTTGGAAACAAGAAAGGAAAGTAAGAATGGCTAGCAGGAGATGTAGATGGAGGGGATCTTCATTCTTGTTACTGGTAATTAAGTGTTCATTTTGCCTCCTGATGCCACTGTTGTCCTTATTTGGCAACATAATACCCAGTTTGGTACACAGTTCCGGAATCTGCTTGAGACAGAGGTTCATGGCATGCAGCATACAGGCCACAGATGTGCCATTGGCTCTGACAAGCAATGCCCATGTGGTAGTCTTCATGGAGCATGTGTCGGATTGCACATACTCCTAGGAAAAAGATTTGCAGGCCTTCACATCTCTAAGCATGTACAATAGCTGGTGAGAGTGGGCTCAGGTATAAATTTCCTTTATGCCCACGTGGATGACTTGTGCCACAACTAATCATACTTCTGTGATAGAGAATGAATGGGAAATCATGATATAACTAGATGATCAGTCTGCAAGGGATCTAGAAAGAGAAGTAAAAAAAAGTCCCTGCTGCCCTTTGTACTGCCTTTTCCTTCTGTTTGATGCCTTATTTTAAGTAGAACTAATTACTTCCCAGGCTGTTTTCTATTGTGCATGTATTATCCTCTATCCTTATTTTACAAGTTTGCTTTTTTCATTTCTTCTAGATGTAGCTATCACATTTTAGACTATGTTGCACTTGGGTAAATACTTTATCCTTTCTACACCAGTATGCCCATTAACCCTTGTGTAGATGTTTCTAGAAGTACACTTTCCTTCATGGTAATGCATGGCTGAAGAATAATGGAAGAATAATAATGTACTGTTTTCAGCCCAGAAATACCAGTCAGGGAACGTGTTTTTTTATTTTTTAGGTTCCAATTGCTTTACAATGAATTATTGTCTCCTGTTTGTTAGCTTAGCGGCTCATAACTCAGGGCCCACCTACTAGACTGGCTGTCTTATTTATTAATGTTTGTTTGGGAATTGTGCCAAACAATTTGGGAAGAACTCTGTAGGCTGTACCCATGACATTTCTTGTTGTACTGCTTTGATTATTGAGCAAAGAACTCTGTTAAATTTAATTGAAATAACTGATGCTGTAGAATATCCTCCACAGTCCAGAAGTTGACGTTTTGAGAACTGCAGTAGTTGTCTTCTTTGCTGACTTCGCTAAAGTATTTACTAGATGTTGTATACTCCTTTTTCATCTTGCTTGCTGTACTTGGCCTTAATGCAGGCTATGTAGAGTGGTTTAGTAGTCACGTATTCGGACTTCATCAGATCAAGGGCTGGGATGATTATTTCTCTCTCTCTGTCATGATGGTCATTCTCCATGTTTGACCTCTCTTAGTTTCTTTCTTTCTTTACTACTGACATCCGTCTATGTTATGCCAACTTATATAATGCACTGTATGCAGACAGCTTAACTCTTTTTTTTTTTTTTGTTCTTTGTGTATTTCTTCCATTATTAATTCATTCCCTCCAGTGGAGCTTTTGAATTTCTACTGTGACTTCCAGTGGGTGTGGCCTGAAACTTTAAATAAAAAATGAAGTTAATGGCTTACAGTTCAAATACATGTTCATATCTTAACAATAACAATAGTTACTAGAAAAGTGTAAATAAACTATTCAGCTCAAAGTACTCTTTACATTGGTTTCATTTCTTTGATTACAGATCTTAAACCCACTTTTATAAGTCAAAATAAACCAGTAAATATTATTTTTTGTAATGTTGTATGAACAACTTACAATATCGCAGTAACCATTCAAGTAACACACACACACACACACACACACACACACACACACACACACACACACACACACACACACACACACACACACACACATATGCTGCTATCAGCACTTTCTACATGCAGCTGTCAGCTTTCATATGAAGATAAGCAATTCACTGTGTGCCACTTGATTGTCGAGATATTTAGAGAAATTTGAACATTATTACAATATAAATAAATAGTATACAAAAAATATCTGTTTAGATGCACTAAATATCGATACAGTTGTGTTTGGCATCATGAAAGGTTTAATGAAATCCTCTAATACCTTGTATGTAGCATGGTTTGGGAATTATCAATGCAAGTATGAACAAGCAGTAATTGACACCTAGGGGTGGCAGTAAGATGGAAGTACAGAAGCACCTGTAGGTGTCATTAGGCATGACCTGATGTGTTTTCTACAGTGCATCCTTCAGTCTGCACGTCTATGTAGTCAATGGGCTTGAGTAATAATTCATTTATGAATAGTACCTTCTTTCCTTCTCCGGTACTACTTCACAAGAACCTGGGCCCCAGTCACGATCTTTATTCTTTCAGTCTCATTCAGATTGCCAGGCCTACTCCACTGTTTTCTTGGTTAATACATCTTTTGTGGGTTTTCAACCTAAATGTTGTAATATCCTGACTCCTATCGGCTGGTCACTTTGATGACTAAATAACTTTTAGTCATCTCAGAATATCCCAGAGATCCATCTGTCTATAATGTCCCAATTGTAGCATTCCAATATGTTTTCATTGACACTAGTTAGTAATTATTGGCCACAAATATTTACATGAATGCTTGGTTTTGAGTTCCCCTACCTCTGTGTTTGATGTAGATGTTTGAAACCATATTTCCTTGGCAGTTTTAGTATACCATTTGTGATTATTAATATTTATTTTGTGTATTTGCATCTTATGGCTCAGTAATGTAAGTCATGGAGGATGCATCTTTCTACATATGACATGTGGAAGAGCATGCCATTGCATGATGTTCATCATGGACACACTGTACAACTAAGTAAAACATAAGATTATAATATTTGTAAAAGATTCTAAAAAAGCTAATAGCTAGGGTAATCCTGTTGACACTGAGTGATGCATCCTTTGTTAGTATCATGAGCCTCTAGTATGTACTGGGATGGTCATATAGGAAGGGTGCGAAAAAACACACAGAGGCAGCACTGTCTGTCCCAGCGGTAAGGGGTGGAACAGAGTTAGTACTCTAAGGACCCAAGCAGACCCGAGACGCCCATCCTCTAGGGTCATGCCATGTATGTGAGTAACTGTAGATAATTTTGATACAGGTGAATGCTGCTTTTCAATATTGGTAGAATAGGTGCTGGCATCAGTACATGTCCCACTCTCCATGTTCGGAAAAATGAGGGGAATACAAAGTGCAACCTCAAGAACGTTGAAAAAATTATTCCATGCAGAAACTGCTACCTTCTTGGGTTGATTTCAGATGTGGGAACACTTAGAGTTTAAATCCCAAACTTTCTTAGCGACTTGGAAGAGGCACAGCAGGACAGACAAACTTGTCTCAGCTGCAGAGTAGGCTTAGATGGTGCTACAGCAAAATTCTGCAGTGCAGGACTGTGCACAGGTGCAATGTAATCATTGCTCACATGCCTCCCATTGCTGTTCATTGAAGGCCACTAAAGGGGCTTGAGGAAAATACTGACTGGATGTAGTGACAAAATGGAGACAAAGAGTGAAGAAAAACACAAAAACTTTAATAAGCTGTCTTCTTATTGACATGCGGAGAAGGCATCCGTCTATTCAGCTGTGACATAAGTTTTATTAGTGGTCTGATTATCAGAGGATGGGTTTAGGGAGAACACTGACTGCCTGTCCCACCTCTCCCTTCTCAGTGGGATCAAGCACAAGGTAGTACAAGGATCAGGTTGGTATTTGTAGGCTTCCAAGATAGCATTAGATATGTACAGCGGCCAGTATGTTTGCATGCCTAGAAATATATGTGTGCATCACCTGTGCGCTATTATATGCCTGTACCATATGGAAAAATGGATAGGCTAGTGTGTAATTATTTGTCAAAGATGGCTAATTTGATAATTATACTAGCCCTGCAAAATCATTAATAGATGTATTTCTAGTATTAACTGTAGTTATTTTGTCCAATAAGGTTACTGGGGTAGGATTCTTTTTTCTTCCCCCAACCTATGATGACTTTGAAGTTATAAAAATAAAATCCAGTGGTACAGCTAGAAGAGGACTTTGAATATAGAGTGTAGGAAAAAAAATGTTTTAGTCTTTTTTTTTAACACTCATTAGGTAATTCCACAGAAGTTGGCAGATTGAGTGTTGAAATCCAATGCTCATATATTCAGACAGGACCCATTCTGGTAGCTCAACACTATGGGAATTCAGGAGGACCACCACCTTTGACAATGTCTCATTGCTGCTACTGGCCAGAACTTGATTGTCAACTTACAAAAAAGATTCTTCAAGAAACTGGAACAGCACATCAAGCCTTACTGCAGAACATTGTAAGTTATTGAAACAAATGGGATCCATATCTAGGATCAGCGCTAAGGTGGATGATCAGATAATACCACAAAAAGTTCTAAACTGAAAAATAAAGTTGCTTTAAATTTCATTATGTCCATGAATATCTGACATCTCATGGTAGCAGACATGCTAGACTACCAAACAAATTGTAATCTAATTCCTCATTCTTCAGACCTTATAATTACTCTTATGTGTCTTTGTTTGGTCCATGTCAATGAAAGTTCTGCCCCACCCAAGATGCATAACATTCTGGCACCTTTGTTCTTACCATCCTTTGTGCTTCAGGCACCTTCTTTGGACCCCATTCCCCAACTTTTGAAAAGAGGTAAGCTGATCATACCATCACATTACTTCAACAAGTAGCTGAAAGGATTTGAAGAAGTGCTTGGCTCACTTGTGCTACCCAAGGTTCCAACAAGGATTCAGGATTTTCTTTTCCCCTACCTGTTCACGAGGCAGGATCCCCAGACTAGCTAGGGTTCATGCCTTTTGGATTTTCTCACATTTCCTGTAAGATCTTCATGAACCTTTCAAGTAATGTGGATAACTGTTCTGCCGTTCATTTCTTGCTGTTGGCAGAGGTAAAGTCAGGATTTTTTGTATTGTATGCCATTTCTCTGAATTTAGTTCCCTCCCACCCCAGAAAGTGCATCTTTAAGTAAAGAAACACTTGTCAAACTGACATTCTCATAAAAAATACATCTTAAAATATAACTGTAAACTGTGATAAATATTTCACTTTTTTAATTTAATTTCTGGCTCATCTCATTGAACAAAACATTTTTATTTTTAAAAAGTGGATGCTCCACTGGGTCCCTTTTACCTATTTTTGTCTTGCATAAGATTTACAAGGTATTAATTTCATGTTATTACATTTAATTACTTTACCATACATTCTCCCAGAACCTCAGAAAAAAACTTCTAAATATGTGTTAAAGCAGATCACATCTGGGCTCAAGCAGTCCTTTAAATGTAAACTGTGTCAGTGAATATTGTTTACCAATCCAAAACTTTCTGCTTTTCTTCCTCAGGGTTCCAAACCTAATATAGTACAGTGTAGGCTTAATTACTTCCAGATTCATGTGCAGGAACCATAAATAATTTCTTCCACACATCATTTATCGAATGCAACTCACTTTTATGATTTCTAATCAGTAAACAACTGACTCTTTGAAGTAATGTTTATTCATTTTTGCTTCTGCTATTTTTTTACCAAGTCAAAGTTTTCTCATTTACTTCAGTTTGCTAAGTTACAGCAAAGTAGGCATTTACAAGTCATGTTTGTTTAGACCACACAACTGTGTATTATTTCCCGTTCTCTGCAGTTTTTGCACAGCGCTACATAAAATGTTACACTCATAAAACTGCAGGAAAACACTTGGGGGTTACATCCATTAATGATTTTTCGATTAGGTATAGTTATACTAATCTGTCCTCAAGCAAATACAAGCCAAGATCATCAAAACAGGACTTGGTTTATATATAATGGGACTCTATGTACAGCCATATTCAATGGACCCACCAAGCCTCAGTCCCATTTGTTTCTTTCCTGTTGCAGGTTGAATGCATACACTTTCTTGATAGTTGTCCACAGATTAGTACATTTAATAACTGTGAAGACAGCACCATCATATCATGGTGAGAGGGAAACAGAATTTGTTATCTTGGCCACTGGACAATAACTGGAATGCCCTGACAAACAAAACACCCATAAGCACAGGTTTAATTTATGATAAATCCAGCCCTGCATCACCAACTCAGCCACAAACACACTGGTCTGCAATAGAAACATTAAGCTAAAGCCCATAGTTATGAATGTTATTCTGTCAGAAAAGATTGTACAGTTTCAGTAGACATTCAAGTGTAAAGCTGTCTCATGTATTCTTTTCATGTAACAGTAATAATGCACTCCATGTAATACAATGGTATTCTGTTGAACTCTTCAGGCTGGAACCTTCTGTGAGCACTGGGAAAGTCCTTGGCAAAAGAATGAAAGTTGGGGCATGATAATCTACTAGGTTCCTATCAACAGGTTTTATCATGGTTACTGTTATAAAAACATATTACTGGCCAACACAGGCTTTGCACCTGTCTGGTGTGATGGAGTATTTTGCATATTTTCTTCGGCAGTTTATGTTGGGTATGCTTTAGTTGTTCATTCTGTCAATGTTAGCTTTGGCAGCAGTTTAGAAGGCTAACACAGTACCACTGTCACACTGTGGATCTTATTTCCTGTTTCTCCTGAATGGTAGTTTGCCATAATAATACACATTTGTTAACAGGGTAGGCCCATTGGACACACAGTCCCTTTTCAGGAGTGACCCAGTACCAATGTCCAGTTAAGTGACTTCCTCAAGGTCTTATAGTAGGCAAATGAGAGCTGAGGAAATCAAACATTGTACCACAGAAACTACAGCTCAGCCATCACTCATTTAATATGGTTGCACATCCAGCTTTGTATAATAGTGACCATACTCTTAACTTTTACTGTTCATATCCATGGGTGTTGTCTTTACTAAAGTTTGTCTGTAGTAGTATTTTATACTCTTGACATTTTAAACATGTTTACCATTTTGTATCTTTCTTTGGAAATGCCAGCAGTAAGTCTGACATCAGGGTTTACATGGTTCATTTCTCTAGTCAGATCTGTAGAAGCCCACCTCCCAAGGAACTTAGAATAAGGTTTGTACTTGGACCATTCTGTTGGAAATTTGTTTTTGCCATCTTGCGTTTGTCATCCTAATTCATTTTTTCAGTAGGTCCTTAAATAGTTTTTCAAGGATCTCCGCCCTGCCATTCACATTTTGTTGTGTGCTTGACATCTTTCTGTCAGATCCTCTCATTGTTGCTACAATGGTTCTGAGTTTCCTTATTTTGAACTTTTACTCAAAAAAAAAAAAAAATGAGACCTTTGCTAATACATTAGGTTTGTCTGTCTCTAGTCATGAAGTTAATATCAGGGATAGCAATTTGTTAGACTCCCTGAAGTTAGCACGTCAGATAAGGGCTCATACTTCCATCACAGAACAAGGAAATTATTGAACTCCCTACCAAAGCAAAAAAAAAAGAGCTGAAAGCTTGGAACTCTTTAAAAAAAGTTTGTTAGACCAAAAGGTCAAGAATTACATTTACGGTCCAGGATTGCCTGTTAGCAAACTCTTAAATGGCCGGCTGGGTTCTGAATTTTGGCAATATTACATTGAAACACTGAAGAGACTGCGGTGGTGGTGCTGCTGTAGAGTTGTCGCCTCATAGTAAGACGTTGTCCCATTTGATTCTCAGCTAGAGCGTCTTCTGTGTGGAGGCATACGTGAATGGGGCGTGCCTT
The DNA here is from genome assembly GCF_019279795.1 of Protopterus annectens. Classification (NCBI taxonomy): domain Eukaryota; kingdom Metazoa; phylum Chordata; order Ceratodontiformes; family Protopteridae; genus Protopterus; species Protopterus annectens. The sequence goes on along the minus strand of NC_056730.1, from coordinate 556,527,974 downwards.
CATTGAAGGTTGTACGTCAGGGCTGGTAACCCGGTATGTAAAAATCCACTACCAATCATTAGCGGACCGGAGTTCCACTGTGGCGACCCCTAACCGGGAAAAGCCGAAAGACACAAAGCATTGAAACACTAAAACGTTTTACTTCCTACTTGAACATTTTTGATGCTTTCGTATTGTTTTGTACTTGTTTGATAATTTGAACAGTACTAGTTATAAATGAGTTTGCCTAACACAATCAAAATTAGAAAATTTTAGTAGGTAACTCCTGCCCTTCATGCTGAAAAGTACATTTGCAGTTACATGAAAATGCATTTCTGAAATTTTCAAGGCCATTGTATTTCTTTTTTTGCAACACACTGTTATGTTTTTGTAGTTTGATACATACCTAAGCCTTTCAATACTCATATTTGTTCAGAACATTGATTCCCTTAACCTCATTAAGTCATTTTGTAGCTACAGCTATGAATTGTGAAACTTTCTTTATGGTCTTCTGAATGACTCATAACTCACTATGCCTGTAACTCTGTCTATTCCGGAATTCAGGTTCATAGCTACAGTTACAGAAAGATGTTTCCTTAATATGCAAGACATCTTTCTCCATACACAAGTTATAGCAGTCTAGAGCAGCTGCTATAGTAATCAGCCTGTCTTGGTTTGCAGTATGATGTCATCACTCAGCTGCCTGCTGCTGGTAAAGGAGTACTGCAGCTGCTGCATGTTTTATGGTGCTGTCACACATAACAGGATTCTGGTCAGCTCATAAGTTAGCTGGGGCCATGCCAGTGTTACACAGAACTTTTTAAAGATTTGGGGTGCATGGCTAGGCTTAAAAAGGCACTTGTGATTAGCGTAGTGCACACCTATGAACCTATGAACAGTAATGAGACAGGATTCTCATGTCAGTCACATGCTGTTCAGATACATAGTTATGGTCTGAGGACCTCTCATCTCACTCTTATATTATGCAGGCATAGGATTATAGTTTGAGGACCTCTCATTTCACTCTCATATCATGCAGGCATAGGATTATAGTTTGAGGACCTCTCATCTCACTCTCATATTATGCAGGCATAGGATTATAGTTTGAGGACCTCTCATCTCACTCTCATATTATGCAGGCATAGGATTATAGTTTGAGGACCTCTCATCTCACTCTCATATTATGCAGGCATAGGATTATAGTTTGAGGACCTCTCATTTCACTCTCATATCATGCAGGCATAGGATTATAGTTTGAGGAACTCTCATCTCACTCTCATATTATGCAGGCATAGGATTATAGTTTGAGGAACTGTCATCTCACTCTCATGCTGTGCAGGTCCATGGTTACTGTTGGAGGAACCTGCATCTTGTTGTGCAGGTACATTGCTATGGTTTGCGGGCATTCATTGTTCGTTTGTTTGTTTATTTATTTATTTATTGACATTCCAAAGATATGCAGTATGTGGATTGGACACTCTAAACTGGCACGAATAAACTACCGTGGCAGGGCTAGCCACCTGACAGTACAAATCTTAGCTCAAGATGATTGTCACTGCTGAAGTGATACCCCAAGCTCATGTGCGAAAAATGGGAAAAGGAGTTGAGGATGGATGAATGGATGTGATTACCAGGAAAATCTGAATGGGTAGGTGCCCATTTTGACGAAAGGCCCAGGGAGAAGGACTCCAAAGTACTCCAAAATATTGTAAAGTATTGTTATTTACTCAGTAGATATTTGATGACTGTAGATTCAATGAAATGGTGGTATCATTTTTCTATGACTTACACCATGGCAACTGTCTCCTTTTCCAAAGTGCATGTGTTTTAGTGTTTGTTAGGTTTCTGATATTCTAAGAGGGAACATAATTTTGCCACAAGGTTTAATGTTGCTGTCTCACAATTTCAGTATCCAGGTAGTAATTCTGACTTCATTTACTGTTTGTATGGGAATGACAAACATTTTTTATATCTTTTTGAATTTCTACAATATAGTATTTTTCCTACAAAGACGTGCTACAGTGGCTGATTTGCTACTCCAAGTCATTCATAGATTTGTGTTTGTCTGTGTGTGTGTGTGTGTGTGTGTGTGTGTGTGTGTGTGTGTGTGTGTGTGTGTGTGTGTGTGTGTGTGTGCATATGTGTGTATTTGAAGTAATGGGCTGGTATCTACTTGGTACCTTGTTGCTTTTGTTTGTGGTGCACACGTCACTTCATAGTGCCCCTGATTAAGCAGTTAGAGATAATGTATAAACGACAATGTAGTGAAGCTGTATTAGTGACTGTGGAACAACAATCATTAATATACAAAGGCTTATACAGATGCAATTGCTTCAGAGACTGCTAAAATAAAATACAAAATGAAGAGGATAAAGCAGAAACATCTTCAACTTCATGGTCACCTATAAATCTTCCAAATGGCTAGTTCCAGATTTTCATTCCTGTCAGTAATTCTGGTATTGCCCTCAAACCTACAGCAAGGATCATGCAGTGGAAGACTTTTTTTTCCAGTTTTCAGGCAATTTGGGATACCATCACTATGAGTCAGTGGATGCAAAACACTGTAATATATTGGACCTTGCTGTACTAGGTTAGGACTTCCTGTATCCCTTCATAAAAAGAGTAGTAAGTGCATCCCAGGCTGGTGGTGCAGGCCTGAATTCTGCTTCACAGGGGAACAATTGAACCATTTGAATAGGTGAGGAGTCTTTTGGTTCTCAGATGTTCATTGCCCTATGAAGATGTGCATTTTTAGGCCAGTTTTGGATATGAGTGCCTTCAGTGTATCTCATATGCCAAGATCTGTATGTTTAACCAGCAGATCTTGCAGTGTTATCTCAAGATTGCTGGTTTTATCTGATAAACATGATGGGTGCATGTTTGCACATCAGCAGAAGAACATATTTAAGTACTTCACTTTAGGAAAGCTTCTCCCCCAAGAAAGGATTCTCTGTCTTGCACTATCCTCAGTATTTGGGTATTTACAGATATGTTTTAGTGACTGCATGGCTGTTCTTGTACATGTTTCTTAAGTTTCCTTTGCCTGGGTGTTTGATTAGTAGCTAAGTTTTAGCTACCTGTAGCTCCTATCTTGACTACAGTCTTTAGTTCTGCATCATTTGTGGTAAATCATCTCAAGTTCCAGTACAGATAATTGAGTTTAAAGAAATATTATGGATTTCTAATACTGTGGAACAGCTAATATTAAAAACTATGTAGAAAAATAGGTTTTCAGTGGTTAATGCATAATCTCCAAGTCTTTACAGAGTTTATTGTTTACATAATTTACCCATTAAACTGGGTAATACAGTCACCATAGTGAATCAGAGTGTCGTGCATGTTTTATTAGCAGCCCTTGGGATGGAGAAGAGTGAAGTGGCTTTGCTCGCCCACTACTCTGAGAGAATGGAAGGAGTTTGCATGCACTTGGGGCCACACTTGGTGGTGCATTCTCCCTGTAGAATTTGGAGATATCATTGCTCATACTCTGATGTCAGGGCCACTTGGAGGAAATGCCCCTTGTGGAAGTGGTGGAACATTCTCCATGGACTGCTCATTGTACGCCTCTCTGTGGTACCTACCCTAGTCTGTGCAGTTAGGGCTGGGGATGGTTACCTAAATAAATTTCTCTTCCAGTTGACCCTTGCCCCAGTAATGATCCTTTGGAGAGGAGGATGCTGATGGTCAACACTGGGTAAAAAGCCCACAAAAAAGTTACATACATATACAGTAAATTAGCAGATAATATTGGGCAATATTTTAATTTAGACTGCACTGTCTTGCAGGGTGGATCACATTATATTGTCATACCCCTTCTGTAACGAACTTTGCAATGATATTTATGCCCACTTAAAGAAATCATGATAGCATACTTCTCAACCTCTTAGCACAAGAAATCTGAACAAATCATAAAATAATATTGATTACTCTTATAAAAATAGAAAGTTGCTAGAATAAAAGGCAATGTGTTAGCATGCATTTTTCTGAAGGACATGAAGTCTGAAACTCGAATAGCTGTCATTATTTTGTGATTTATGCAATTATTTAGTGACTTAAATCTTCAATATTTTGCCAGAAAACTACAAAAATTGTCAGGGACAGACCAAAAATATGAGTAAAAATTCTGGACATTCTGCGAGAATGGAGGAGGGATGTAGCCAGGAATGTTCATTTTGTACTCTTGCCTAATGCTGTTGCCCCCACTACCCACCTATCTCTAAAAAAAAAAAAAACATACTCAACTCATACTTAAAACCCTATAAAGTTTGAAAAGGGGCACTCTACTTTTAAATTTTGCCACTTTTAACTATAGAAAGACAATTTTAAAAATGTATTCTTGCAATGTTAGCATGTTTTATCCACCTCTAACCAGTGGACAGAATGTTTAACCAGTTCTAAGCAATCTGTGCTCTTTGAAACATACATTTTGTGAGAGATGTATGTTCTCATTTGAATACACTGAGTATGCCCAGCTACTCAGTCTTCATCTATATAGGATAGGATAGGAAAGGTTTCCCACTGGATTGCCAGTGCTTTACAGGGTTAATGGTGTATACCACTTTCACTCAAAACTACACTAAATTAATTCAGCCCGCCCACTGCCTTAGCAGCCAGGAATCATTATGGTCTGAAATAAAGTATTGCCATAATACTGTTTACCAAGTCTTCCCCTTCAACTTGAAGACTGTAATCTAAGGTCTCTCAAGATTTATGCTGTCAGCTGTGTGCAAAGGGCAAATCAACAGGAGAAATAGAGAACCCTATCTGTTCTAATATTTCTACAGCTGTAGTTGTTTTTAATGTTATAATATTTCTGCAGCTAGAACTGTTTTCAAATATTTTACTGCAACTGTTGTCAGCGATTTGTTCAACTTGGTACTAGGCCTCAGTTTTTGTAGTACCTAGCTTTTGTGATCATGAACAGTTATAAATACAAGTTTCATTGTCTGATTTCATCTGGCTTATTACAGATCTGGTTTACTGATATTATTTCTTGTTAATTTTTTAATTCTATTTATATCAGGGCCTTGTCTTTTCTTTTATCCTTGGTGATTAACCTGCAGTATGAGTACTGCTATGGATACATTTTTTTCTGAGTATTTCTACATGAAAAAAGTAAAAAAAAAATACTGCATTGTACTTGCTTTATTCTAATACTTCTGCTGCTAGAATTGTTTTTAAAGCATTTTACTGTACGTACAATATTTTGTACTAGGCCTCGGTTTTTGTAGTACTCAGCTTTTGTGTGGGGGAGATTATAGCTACAAGTGTAAGAGTCTGATTTTATCTGGCTTCATTCAGATCTGTGTAATTGATTTTTCATACCCCCCACTATGACTCTTATGTGACTTTAACCAGTGTTGCTATTGCTCTCTGCCCCTTATGATAATTTAACTACAAAATTCCCTCCCTCTTTTCTTTCCTTGCTATTGTGTCATTTGTATAATTTTGCCCTACCATTGTATCCTGTAGATCAAGAATACAACCAGTGTTGCTCTTGAGTTGACTGCCCTTACTGGAAATTGTCTATAGAAACTCCTGCCAGTCTCACCTCATCTGCTAATACGAGTGAGCACTAGTAGATCAAACTGGGAAGTTCCTTCAATTAGACTGTTTTGTAACTTCCTGCATGATTATTGCATAGCTGACTACCTAGAAGGTTTAATCTTTTTCTATACATTTTAAAATATGGTCATTCTGTTGTTATAGTATATAGATCCTTTTAATAAATTCACTTTATTAGCATTCATTATTAGCCCTATTTCACCATTCACCAAATACCACGAAGCCACAGGTTACATCACAATATTTTGCCAGAATGGTAGCAATAGGAACATTGAGGCAATGCAAGAACTGCCTCATACTCACTGGCAGCTGTCTGATTCTTCCTACAGACTATTCATATGTGAGAGATTCAAGTATCTGCTAACCTTGGAGGTCAGCCTGTCTCATCAAAGATTGTAGACTGTACTATGGATGTTGTCATTTCTGACACCAACCTTAAACAACCATGCCCACCATGTTCTAGACAAACAAATAAGCCTTCTTACACTGAGGTACTTAAAAGGTCACTGTCTAAATCACAAAGGCCTCCTAGATTAAGGCCTGTGGTACATGACAGTCAATGTCACTGTAACAGGCAAACAAGGAGCACAGACACTACAGAAGAAAACACAACTACAAAAAGGGGTTACACAGGTGACAGGTAGAAGCCCTTAATGCAACAAGGCTAAGGCAATGCATCAGTTAATGTCTTGGTCATAGGTGATTCCATATTTAGACACACAGATGCACCAATCGTCAGGCTGAGGAAAGACAGAGTAACGGATAGCTGCCTCTCAGGTGCCTAGCTATGCAGTGTGACTAGGGTCACTAGGGTCCTCAATTCCTTTCACTCTAATTATACATGTGACATAGTGTTGCACACTTGGGAGTGAATGACAAAAGACCTGCCTCCTTGGATTATATGAAGTGGGGACATAATATTGCTGTTCGAATAAGCATCTGAAATTGGTATGAAATTAGTATTGGGGAGTATACTACCATCACCAAGAAAGATGCCACAATACAAACAAAAGGTGTTTGACTTCAGTTATTGGCATAGCTGTTGGTGTCATTCTAAGGGGATCCAATATATGTTGGCTTGGAAGAAGTCAAATGACAACCCTGGCTGGTTTCCTATGGAAAACCTACATTGCTCTCCTCATGGCTTCCATATATTGGCCAGGACCTTTTCCTCCCACAGTGCCTTTGAAATGTGGGTCTGCTCAGATTACCTTCATAGCTCATAGGTTCATAGGTGTTTACTAGGCTAATGACCACAAGGGCCTTTTTAAGCCTAGCCATGCATCCCAAATCTCTGACAAGTTCTGATATCCTTGGTAAGTGTAAGCATGGGCCTGGGAGATGAACCATTTGCAGGTTACCTGTTTGCATTAGAGACATAGGTGCCAAAGCAGTGATTAATTTCCGGTTTCCCATCAAGTTGCCCACGTTGCACTTGAATTAGGTTAGAGAGGAACTCTGTTTCACATGGATGGAGGAGCCTGTTCCATAGATGGGGTAGTTTCTGGGATCTATACCTATCTCTCTAGCAGGTCCAAATCTAAACTATAAGCTAATCAAAATCTAAACTATATAAAGGTAGCACTGCTCAATACTAGAAGCCTAAGCAGGAAGTTGCATTCTTTACAGGCATTCTTAACTATTGGAAAATATAAATATATGTGTAATAACTAAAACATTGTTTCTGAACAGCAGTAGCACCCCCACAGTGCAGGGCTTCAGTGGCTATTACTCTTTTGGACCTGATGCAGAAAATAACTGTGTTATTGGAGAGGATGTGTCTATATTCTTAAGAAGCCATCTCACCTCCAGACTCTTAAGCCAGAAAAATGACCTTGGACTTCTCCATATCCTTTTCACAGTAAATAAAATCTGTAACATATCACAGGCAACTACTGTATCCCCTCCTTGTCACCTGCTGCCCCTGAGGCATATCTAAACAAACTGGCATCCCTCCTTATCCAGCCTATCACTATTCTGTTGGGAGGTTTCAACTATCATGCCATTAAATGGGAAACATATACCACCTCAAACTAATATGCACAAAGATTCTTGGATTTTATTAATGTCTGTTCCCTGGACCAACTTGTTCGAATCCCAGCTTGGGTTTCAAAAATATTGCACTTGTATCTCAACCATATTGCCACTCTGTGCTCAACACCTACAGTTATGAATTCACTGGTTAAATGTGACCACCATTTGGTAGCACTTACTAAGAGGGTAAAATCTGACTAACCACAAAAACTCTGTCTTTGGAGACTACTATAAGGCAACTATAATCCTGCTAACTGATGGCCTGATGAAATTTAAGTGCCATCCATACCTTGATGATCTCATCTTGCATGCTGCTACATTTATGGATAATTTTTATGCCCACCAAAAAGCATACACTGAGGCATCTGTCTCCATAACACACAAATGCAATGCCAAATTCAAGAATAATCCTCTGTGTTGGATCCCTAGTATAACAAATTATACAATAAATGGAAGAAGCTCATAGCAAACATAGTATCCCAAGTAGAGATTAACTTAAAAAGAAATCATAATGTTATCAGTTTTTATATGGGAGAAATTAGGATGGGAAGAATTATAACTAGCTGGAGTGTATAAACTAACCCCTACCACTTTGTTCACACTGAACAGCTTACACATAAACTGCCTTATTAGTTTAGAAAAATAACTGTGTTTGCAAACCTTGGGTTAGAGGAATTAGCAAGACAAAGGACCGTTCCGGTATACCGAAATGCTATAGATGCAAATTTAAACAGCAAGCTCCTTGCCTCCAACCTGTTAGCTACTTGAGGGATGTCACGACTCAGCAATGTATATAATCCTGTGCTATTATCCATGCATAGCACCAAACCTCCATCAAATACTGTTTATAGCAGAACCATATTTTACAGTGTACGTTACCTGTGTCAGACCATCTTAATAGATTTGTATTGTATCACTCCTGTATTATTCTCTTTGCCAATTTTACAGTCTTGTATGTTGTACTTTTCCCATGCATTACTACTGTCCTTCTGTTTTTATTATTTGTTTTTTTTTTTTGCTTTCCAAATATCTTTTTTCCCTTCTCTGTGGATCCAGCCTGCAACATTTTTCTTCCCAGGTACCTTCTGTAATATGGGCACCGCCTATCAGGGCTAATCCACTCAACAAAGACAAATAAGTAAAGAAATATATCTCTTCTCAGATTCTCTGAAGATCCAGTGGTCAAAGTCCCATCTCCCCAGCCTAATGTGGTCTGTCAAAGTATGCGAGTTTCTTGCAAGAACATCATATCTTGTTACTGCTATCTCTTTCAGCTGTTGCATTTACGAGTCTTTGAAAGATGGGACAGTTTGTTCTCTCATCAAACCATCACTGGATACACTGTCCCCCTTTGGTATGTACAATTCCAAACATATTGTACAACTGGAAAGGCAAATCCATTGCTTGAATGTAACCACAAAGACTTAAAAAGTCAAAAAATCACAGACATTCAGAAGCCATGTAGCTGAAGCACTTGATGTCCTTAAGGGATCATTTGCATATATCCCATGCGTCTCCGTTACAGGAAGTTTAAGTTATCACACAGTGAAAACGCTAGCTTGGCTTGATTTTTCTTGCAGTTTATAACACAATGCATTCCTAAACTGTGGAATAAGTCACCACTATAGGTCAATCAAAGTGAGCATTTTCTACCTTTAAGGTTAGTCTTGGTGACTGGATAGGTATGCACAGATTTACACCAAGTTTATTATTTTGTAAGGTAAAGATGTTAACATTTATGCCACACCCTCACAAAGTAAGAATCAAACAATGGATCTTCCGTCTGTGAGGTACACATCTTAACCATTATGTCAACTCTCTCCCCCCGCATGACTTGGTAGAGCACTATTAAGTGCTTTAAACTGGGTAGGGGACAAGAACTTTTTAACTGTGTCTTCTTAAAGGTGTATATATCAAGGCATCTTATGATCCCTGGGATCATTTATATAGTGATAAAGGGGCAGGATTGTAATTATGGAAATAGGAACACTATTTATCTAAGATGTTTGAGATGTTAACTGATAATAGGACATATCTGCCTTTACATAAATCTCAAGTGGATGGCTTGATTAAGACAGTTGTCCTTTATTTGTATGATCTTTTGATGACTGGTGTTATTAATCAAGAAGTATATAATTATTTCTGTGTTGAACACCCCTTGATTCCCATTTTGTATTGGCTGCCGAAGGTACATAAAGACAGTATAGATTCACCAATGCGGCCCATTGTTTCTAGTAGAGGGTGGGCCACCGAACCTCTCTCAGTATTTGTTGAGAAAATGATAAGTCCTGTTTTGGATACTGTGTCATGTGTTGTGAAAGACAACAAGTCTTTTCTGTATAATTTGTTTGCTTGGTACAAGAATTTGGAGGACAGAAGTGGGCTACTCCTCGTTACTTTAGATATTACCTCTCTTTTTACTGTCATCCGTAATGATCTGGGTATTGACTATGTCAGATCCTGTCTGTCTTCACATGGGTCTATGTCTAATAATAAGGTTTTCCTGATTTGCACACTGCTGGAATTGATTCTCAAGAGTAAAGTTTTTATTTTTTGTGATGAGTTTTACTTACAGAAGGTTGGAGTTGTGATGAGAACTGTTTGTGCCAACTCATATGCCAATATTATATTGGCACAATGGGAAGATGAGAACATGCATAATAATAATGCCTTTAGTGACAGCATATGCTATTATAGATGCTTCGTTGATGACCTTTTTATGATGCAGAGAGGCTCTGAAGATAATCTGCGATGCTTTATTGATTACTTACATACTACTACTTTTCTTAGGTTTAGTTATCATTTCTGTCACACTGTTATTAATTTTTTATATATTTCATTTCATGTGAATGAATTAAGATGCTTTAACACTACAATGTTCAAGAAGTCAAGAGCTATTACCTACCCAATTGCTCCACAATACATTAGTCCTTTGTCACCCTAATCTATATCCTCAAAAACACCAGCAATCTGTTTCCCCTACTTGTCTTTCTCAGCAATTCTCTACCTAAACCTACCCTTATCTCTTCCACTATTAATACTCATCCCACCCCCTCTTCTACTCCTACTTTACTCCCTCTCACTCTGTTGATCCCACTACACCTTTCTCCTCCCTCCCCTCTATCTATTCCCTTTCACCACGCACTCCTTCTCCACCTCTACCCACTTGGTATAAAAAATCAAAAGGGGGTTCTACTCTAACTGCCCAGCAATCTACTTCTTCTTGTAAATTGTTACCATTTTTATATGTATTGTTAAGTCTCATTTCGGTAAAATGTCACAACACCATGTACTATATTTTCTGATATGTTTAGAATGTATGTGTGGCAATTTAAATGTGTGGCAATATAAAACCTCTGCAAATGTCTAGAATGTATTTATTGCAAATATAAAACTCTGTATGTTGTCTCTTTATATGGAGTTTTTCTCCTCGGGTCTCCAGTGAAAATGGGATCCCAGCCCCCAACCCTGGTTAACAAACGACAAATAAAAATAAATAAATAAATAAGGCATGTAAGCACAATAATCTTTAACATAAATCAAGTATGCACCCTGTACATGTATCCAGAAATTGTTTGAAAGGACAGTTTTTGAGGACTGTGCGTTTACATGATGATGACAGTACTGGTGAGACAGCATTAGATATGACAGCAAGAGATTTCATTGGTAAGAGCTATTAAGAAATTGATATATGTAATACTGCAGAACTTGTTCATTCTCTTAGAAACACTACTGCCCACCCCTATTTTACTGACCATACAACTGACTCTGTCTCAGATGTTAATAATGGGCACCAGTCTTGATTGGTCTTTACCTTTTCCAGTGACATCAGTAGTGTTTGTGATGTTGTTAGAAGGCGTTGGCCTGTGCTTATGGTAGATGAAGATGTGGAAAATATATTAGGTTCCACCCCCAGGTTTTCCTTTAAAAACATTTTTTCTCTCAAACGGCAATTGTGTTATAAAGAATATCATTTGAAGTCAGCTCCTTCATCTGAAATACTAGAGACGTTTCCTTGTTGGTATTGGTCAGCCTGCATATTTATTCTTGAGTACTACTTGCATCAGCATTACTGCTGTAGACATTAAGACTGATTTAGATTTTCATGTAGCTTGCAAAACAAGAAATGTTATTTTGTTATTTGTTATGCATGTTGTTCTGTCTGTGAATGTTATTATGTTAGCAAGCCATGTCGGACTCTGAAGGAAAGGATATTAGAGCATGCCGGTAATATGAGGAAAGGTAAACTGGCTAATACCTTGACTAAGCACTTTCTAGAATATGGCTCAAATCATATGTTTAAATTTGCTGTTCTTAAGTTGATCAAGTTTAATCAGAGGGCAGCGATATTAATAATAGAACGGAATGTTCTGAATTGAAGTGGATTGTTATGCTTAAAGCAGACATATCCAGGATTAAATGGGCATGTATCCCTCAAGCCAATGCTTAAGAGCAGAGGTTTGACTAGTTGAATTGATTGGCTGGTTTGTTGAATTGATTGGTTGGTTCTTTCTGTGCTTCCATTAAGTTTTTATGAATGATTGTGATGCAAGATTAGTCCCCTTATTTTGATTGGTTGTTTGATTACTTTTATGCTAGACTCACTATGATTGTTTTATGGTCTGATGAAGCAGATACGTGCTGTGAAAGTGCTCACCTTTTAACTGTTTTTTGCTTATTACTTTTTTAACTGTTTTTGCCTATTAATATTTTATTTACAGTTTAAGCCTGAGCCATGGTGGTCGCTCATGGTCTTTATTGTGGATTTTTTTTTCATACACCTTATGACTGCTACCCGACTGGTAGCATTATTTGTGTGTATTATAGTACTGTTTCTATTTTTCTTTGTTTCTACCACCTGTTTTCGCTCCCTTATAGCTTTGGGAAGCATAAAGATCTCTCCTTGATTAAAAATGTAGTTACTATTAATAACCAAGTTTACATATAGCTATATACAACCCTGATAAATGAAATGAACTGTGTATATTAACCAGTGAAAGTATACTGGCAGAATGGTTCCAGTGCAGAAACTTGAATCCTTACTCTTGAATAGAGAAGCCATTGGGAATGCACTCAGTGGATACCTGTCCTTGGCTTATGTAACAGCATTGACAGTGTTTGCTCAGCACATTAAAGTTTCATAGTGTTCTCCTTCTCTCTGCAGTTTCCTTTCATTTTTTAATGTTAAGTAGGTTAGAGTCAAGTCTAGTCATTAAGACTTACTACTCAAATTTCCCTTAAACTAGGGTGGCAGAACAAAAAGAGCCTACCAAGGACTCAACCCTTCCTCTCAACTTCAGAGGACGCAATCAGCAAAGAGACAGCACTCTGTATGATGTACCTTCAGTCCTTCGATGCCTCTTTGGTCTGTCGTTGATGCGTCTTCCATTACTGATACTGAGAGAAGAGAGATAAAAGTAAGCAGACATGGAGAATAATAATAATAAACATGAAAATGGAAGCCGTGATCTTGGGATGACAGAAGGCAAGAAGAGAGGTTGTGTAGATTTCACAAAATCTGAAACTGCATGCATTTTCCTACAGTGCCTGAGTGTACACACCACTTCAGCTACTTATTTTCTGGTCTTTTCCCTGATTCATGATAAATAAATGTAGCTTTATGGAACAGTGCAGGAGAAAAGTCCTTCATAACACATTCAGTAATGGACAGAACAGTATGTCCTGTCTGGAACCATAGTCTTTTGAGTTTTATATCATTCTCTTCTGAAAGAAACTAAAATTGGGTTTCAGAAGTCCTTACTTAGTTTCCACTTATGTTCTCTGTGATATGAGATAAAAGAGAAGACTGACTAACTCTGAAAGATTCATTCACCCTGGAAACATCTGGGAGGTGTTTGTACCGATTTTTGTAAAGGTGGATGGATGCCAGTATTTTCTCTCATGTTACTGGCAGCAAACACAGGATCTTAGATACCAATAGTACTAAGTCATCAGTTTTTGTAAGAGAACGATTCCCTGTTTGACCTGTATGTGGACGTGTTTCTAAATGAAAAGGCTGATTTCATTTTTAAAAGCCATGATGAGTGGTTTTAGGCTTTACGTTAACTTTTAATTAGTTTATTCAAACACATTGAACTGGCTCATTTTGGACCATTTTTCAACCACTGCTTGGGTCACAGGGGCAAGGGCAAATACAACATACACATTTTTATACATTGCATTATACAAACTGTTAGCTTTCCGGGCATGGAAAAACTCCTAGGTCTTGTAATTACAAGGGAGATCAATTATATATTTGTCGCACATTTCACAGTCATACATAGAACTGCTGTGTTTTCCAGCAGAAGGCAGAAACCTTATATATTTTCTTTTTTTCTTCTTTCCATTTTTTAACATTCATAGAAACAGATCACAAACTGACACATCTTTCTTTGGGGTCTATATTAGATCACCGAACGCTTAAAAAAGCGAACGGTGATTAATCGACCGTATGTAAGTGAAAGCTTACAACCTCGAACTGTCAGAACAGCGATTTATTTCCCTAGGGAAAAAAAATCGCTGTTCCAAAACACATACACACAACACAAGCACACCAAACAAACAGCAATCCAAACACATACACCTAAAATCTGACACCTAACCCTACACTAAACTATACACACACCATTAACTATCCACTTACCTTAACCCTAACCCTAAAGTCCATCACTATCACACACTCACCTCACCCGCTCCCTAACTCACCTAACCCGCCCTAACTCTCACGTCCACACAATTGCACACTTACCTCACCTGTGCCCTAACCCTAACTCACCTAACCCGCCCTAACCCTCACATCCACACAATCGCACACTTACCTGAACCTGACCCGTAACTTTCCATCACAGTGTTGAAAATACTGAAGCAACAGAAACGGGCAACCAAATTCTTTCCCTAGGAAAAAATTTGGGTTTCTGTTGCTTCGATATTTTAAGCTTTCGCTTACATAGGGTCGATCAATCACCGTTCACTTTTTTAAGTGTTCGGTGATCTAATATAGACCCTTTCTCTGTTACTTAAGGAGCACAAATATTGAAGATTAAATCACATTTTTGTTTGTGTACCTCCTGTAAGTTTTGCAAGACTTAAGTGCTGCTCACATATCTGCAGCATTCTGATTCAGAAAGCAGATGTTTATATATATATATATATATATATATATATATATATATATATATATATACATAGAGAGAGAGATCTCACAAGGCATTTGAATTCACATCCCACTACTGACATGGTAGTATCTTCAGTTCTAAAGTTACATCCTTCAGATGTGATATTAAAATAAGGATTCCTCTGAGTGATCTTGTAGAAATTTAGTTGAATATAAAATATCTTTAGGAACTTGTCAATGAAGAGGACATGTAGCATTTATTGAAAATTACAGTAACAAACAATCAAATGCCATTATCATGTCATTAACTCAGTACTATAGTTAGGTTTCATTTGAGGTGCACACAGCGTTTCTCCGGTTCTGTGCCCTTATGTAACCAAACTTCAGTGATGGGGTTTAACTCTCTTTCTTTTTTCATGGCTATCCCATCTATCTAGGAAAGGAGCAGAGTACAAAGGATTGTCCAGAAATAATCACTTTAGCTAGCAGATGTAGGAGACTCTTTATCCCTCTCTAATACCTTTCCATGTGAGGAATAAAGTCGCCTTGTTGAAGTTTCAAGTCGTTTATTCAGTTAAATAGGTATATGGATGAGTGCTCTTGTTCCAATGTCTAGAAAAGGGGTGCAAGTTTACCTCCACTCAGAAGTGAAAATCTCATCAAGCAATCAGACAGACCTCTGGTGAATAATGAGTTTTAAACAACTCACCAAAATCCTCAGTGAAAACAGTCTTTCTAAAACTTACTAAAGTCATTAAAAACAATTGTCTTCTGAATTAAAATATGGAAAAGGTCAAACAGCTATTTTGCATAGCAGCTGGTATTGTTTTAGCAAATAAGGACTCGGTCCCCATGAATGATTCACAGTCTGTGCACCTGTTAAGAAAACATCTGTCTTAGTTGCTACTCAGCCCTAATGGTTACATTTTCCAAAATAAGCTTTGAATAAATTTCCATTAAATGGCTCCTAAATTGCATCCATTTCTGAGTAGATCCCATCCAAGTTGCTGATTATCTTTTCTGATCTCATTATTCTAAAAACGGAGTTCCATGGGCATCATTTCCGTGACACTTACTAATTCTCTTTTTCTTTATTAATGACTTATAGCTTTATTCATCTACATGATTCAGCTGTTCATCTACGCAACTACAGATGATCTTATATGCATATTATTTAGTACTCATTAGAGCTGATAAACCTAGCAGAGCCATACAGGCTTCTAAACTGCAAGACTTCAGCAGTATTTGGTCTGGGTCTGACTCTCATTCTCATAAATAACAGAACAATACCTCATTATATGCTCTTTGGAACCTGTCAGCACATGAGAAAGATCCCTGTGGCAAATAGATTTTCTAGTGTCTTATGGATACCTTGATGTTCAACTTGATCCCTATCTCGGCTTTAACCTTCACACCAAAAAATGTAAACTAAGTCATTCCTCAATTAAACTCCTGCTACATGTTCACCAAATATTTAATTCCATTATCTATTGCCAAAAGATTAAGAATTCCAAATTTCAAATATGCCCTACCTCTAATAGCACTTTCCTCTTATGATGGTACCATACTCTTACCTCTAGTAGCATTTTCCTGTTCTTGGTACCCTGTCCTAGCTCTATAAGCACCCGCCTCTTTTTGTGTTACCATGTACTGACCTAGTAGTACTTTCCTCTTTTCATGTGGCACCATGTCCTATGTCTATTAGAATTTTCCTTTTTTCATGGTGCTTACTTATTTGAGAGCAATTTGGCAATATCTTTGAAATTAAATCCCTCAGTTCACTTCCACTATAACTTGTCAGTTTACAGCTTTGTGAGGAACCAGTTCATTAAGCATAATACATGACTGACTGGGAATTCAAACCAGTGAAATTAAATGTAAACTTACCCTGCACTTCCATCTAGGGGCAAGTCCCACACTCCTCAAACTTGTATATGCCACGTGAGCAGTTGCATCGACGTGAGCATTGACACGAAGGAAAGAGAACTCTGTAAAAACAAACGATTCAGTCCCAGTGCACACATTTAGGAATAACACCAACAGTGATCTTCTACAGGGCCAAATGTAGTCTCACTTAGTTTGCACTGACTGAGGTGTAGGGAAGCCCCTTTACTTCCCTAATGTTGTGTCTCTATGCCTGCCAGTTACTGGGGAGCTTCCTTGCCATTAGCATTAATAATCTTCAGATTGTTACATAGAACTTATACTTTAGCTAACAAACTTAAATGCAACTTTTTGTGACTTATTACATTACCCAGGAACTGTCCATCTACTCTGAAAAGACATCCATTTTCAAAGAAGATAGACAAGCCTTTTTTACAATATGTCCTGCAATTTGGAATTCCCTTTTGCTGCTCATTGGAAACAGTTCTCAATTTCCTAGTTGGTGTTGAAGACATGCCATCCAATACTATACTAGCACAGTAGAAATGTCCTATACTTAAAGTTACCTTTATTGCTTGAACATTTATTGTATGTGCTTGTCAATTTATTGAGTTATGTTTCCCACTTTCCTGTTGAGCAGTAAATATGCTTTTGTGTGCTGTAACCGGAATTTGCTCAGTTTGACATTTACTTTTTTCTATGTATTGTAAATTGCAGCCATATGTTTTATTGTACACAAGTTTTTGCCTTCCTGTCTTAGGCTCATGTCATGGATGAATTTAAACAGCTGATATACCCAGTTATCAAAAAAGTTATAAAATAAAAAGCACCCCCTTATTATAACATCTAACACAGTATTTAAAACAAGACAGAGAGAGAGAGAGAGAGAGATTATCAGTATTATATAATGTTGTGTTAGTAGAGGTGTTCGTTTATTTGGGCGATGGACTGTGTCCCCATCAGTATTTGGTAGACTGGGGAAAAGCCACACAATAACGAGAAAAAAAATGGAGTAGAGAAAAGAAGAGGTGAAGAGATGAGAATGGAGGAAAGATAGATCTTTGGAAACAAAGTTCTGGTTCCTACATCTCTCAGTCCAGTTCAGGTACCCAACTTTATGCTACAAAAGATGATAGAAAAAGTTTTGTTTTCTGTGAACCTGTCTTTCTTGTGCCTGCATGCCAAACTGCTAGCCTACCAGCAGAGCAGCTGCATGACACTGTTTCTTTAATATTTGTGAAATCACTACTCGACCCATTTCAGAAAAGTAAACAGACTTCCAAGGTTTTCAAGAGGATTTATGCTATCCAGCAGATAAGGTGCCAGTTGTCAGATTGTCTTAAAGTAAGCCCTTCTTCCACCTTCATTTGGTAGTAGATGGACAACCCAGCCAGTACATTCAAATTACACAAGAGTAAATTTGAGCATTGATTGTGCTTGAGACATATTATCAGTACCAGACCAACACAAAATATATCTCCAAAGTAGTTACAGTTTAAAGCAGGAGGAGTCTGTCCATGTCTATTGCTAACTCTCGTCACATTTTTGGAAAGAAGAGCAAAAGAAAATACAGATGTAGATTTTAAAATCAGTCAGCCAAACAATTACAAAAAAAAAAAAAAAATAACATATGGAGTGGAGCAGGCAGTTCTTATGTATTTGGTTCAAAAGTCTATAAGCATATATCTCAATAACATAAAAAGCCAGCGTATTAAAGTTATGCTCATGCCATAGAGATAAGGCCACCTATCTTGTATGTGAGCCCTTGTCACTGTAATATGTTTTTATTTATGAGGCATTCTTTTTGCAATATGACAATAACATTGCACAAAACAATTCATGCAGTATACTGTATACTGAAAACTGTTTTTTTTTCTCATTAACTTTCTTTAAAAATTTCATTTTTGTTAGTTGAGTAGCTTAAGCGTGAGCCTAGTTTTGGTTCACTGACACTCTGGTCCTAGAGTTACTGATAGTTGTCACAGGTAGTAAAATAAGCTATCAGTATGTAACTGCTTCCTATGTAGCTTGTTTTAAGTTGAGATCACTTTCTGAGGAACCATAGCTGCTGTGAAACAGTACTGATTTCATGTATTTACTTTTTTATTTATTTATAATTGCTAATCAGGTAGTGTCTGACTGGGTTGAAAAAAAAAAATGTTTTCAGCAGAGACCTGGGGAAAAAAACTCCACAACAAAAAGAACATTGTTAAGGTACAAGCAGTGAACTTAGTTTAAGTAGTACATTGCTAACAAAATATGTAAATGAGCTTAAAAATATTATAGCAAAATATAATAACAGAATGCAATATAAACATGCATGTTAAAAGGCATACAGGAATACTATATATATATTTTTTACAATATATATGAGGTACATAAGTCATGTATCTCTACAAGGTGAGTCACTTCTGAAAGACCAAAATTGGTCATGCAATTTTACAAGTTAGGTCATCTGAAGGAACAAAGATTAATAAAGGTAAGACAGATAGTGGGATAGCCCTTTGGGGATGAGCGCTGTTTGGGCTAACGTGTGAGATGAGTGGGAATAAATAGGAAGAATATTAGTTGAGAGCAATGCAGGGGCATAGCCATTTATCATTTAAGTAGTCTTTCAAGGTAGTTTTAAATGTGGACTGATTGGGGTTTTTAGTTATCTGTTAAAGAAGGGTGTTCCAATCTTTGACTATTTTATGGGAGTCGAGGGAGTCTCCATGATAGTTGTGAAATTGGGTTACTTTTAGCATTAGTTTGTTGGATGACCTGAGGAGTCTGCAGTTTGTGTTTGGTTGGACTAGGTTTGATAGAGCTGGGCATTCGGATGGGTTGAATATGATTTTATGGGCAAGTGAAAGTTGTTTTAGTAATAATAGGTTGGGAAGTTCTAGCCAGTTGAGCTGTCGGAGAGCGGTGCAGTGGTGTGTTCTGTGGTTTTGGTTGGTGACAAACTTGGCTATTCTGTTATAGCAGGAGTCTAGTTTATTTAAGTCGTTTTTTTGATAGGTTAGTAGAGACCTCAGAGCAGTACAGTAGGGTGGATAGCAAGCGGGATCCTGCAGAGGTCAGTCTAGCTGGTTGTGTAAGGTAAGGTTTAACCCTGCATAGAGCACCTAGTTTAGGGTGGATTTTTTTGATGGTCAGGCAGATGTGTTTACCAAATTTTAGTGAGTCATCCAAGCAACCTCCACACCCCATCACCAACCATGAAACATATACTTCACATAATCAGTGTGCCACGCAATCACAGACCTTAACGCAAAATAACATACCCAATACACTAGTAATAGGCGACTCTATAGTCAGGCACACTGATGTCCCACTAACTAGGCTGGACAAGGAGAAGGTTACAGTTAGCTGCCTGTCAGGTGCCAGGATCCGCCACATAACACAAGCACTCAGGTCACTCCAGAACAAGTACAAATACAACTCTGTCATTGTCCATGTTGGTGTGAATGACCTGAGACGTACCTCCCTGTTCTACATGAAAAGAGACATGGAAGAGCTCTCTGATCATGTAGCCCAGGAGGGTATGACCCTGACCCTGAGTAGCATCCTGCCCTCACCAAGAATGATGCCACAGTATAAAGAAAAAATGATCAATTTCAACAATTGGCTAAGTTTCTGGTGTCATTCAAAGGGGATCCAATATCTGTCCACCTGGGATGACATGCTCAACAAGCCACGTTGCTTCGCAAGAGATGGCTTGCACCTGTCACCCTTAGGCATTTGAATACTGGCCAAAGCTCTTGCCGCCCCCATAGTGCCTTTTTAGGCAAGGCTCAAAAGACAAACCCACCACCATAAATAGCACAAGTAACCAAAAACTGAGGGTAATGCTACTCAACACCAGAAGTCTAAACCTCAAAATGCACGCACTCGAGGCACTCCTCAGTATGGAGAACATCGACATCTGTGCAGTAACAGAAACCTGGTTTAAGGCTCCTGAGAGCACCCCAGCACTACTAGGCTATAACTCACAACATACCTTTTGGCCACAGAACCAGGACCGAAACACAAAAAGTGGGGGTGTATCCATATTCATGAAGGATACCCACACCTCCAGGTTAGTGGCGCAGCACAATGCATCAGAGATCATCCATGTGCAACTAACAATGGGCAAAACTGCAATCCAAATTGTAGCTTGCTACAGATCACCCACCATGGCCCAGGACCCCCATTCTGCATTTCTGGAGATACCGGGAAATATGAAGGTCCTAACAAACACCTTAATACTGGGTGATTTCAATTACCCAAACATAAACTGGGAGAACTACTCAAGTACTAACTCCCTTGCCCAATGCTTCCTAGAATTTATAAACTCGAATACCCTGGATCAACTGGTCAACATCCCCACCAGAGGGAACTACATATTGGAACTGGCCATCACCAACATGGGCGACCGGTGTTCCACACTGGAGGTCAACCCATCACTGGTTAGATCAGACCATAGACTAATCACTCTGGATATCCACATTCCGCCCCCACCCCCAATCAAGGAAACCACCATAAAAAACTTTTCAAAAGCAAACTTCACTTTACTTAAGACCGAGGTGGAAAGGTTCACAGCCCCCATGCTAAAGGACAATGCTGTCCAAGCTGCTGAAACCTTTACAAAGGCACTCTATGAGCATCTGCAGGAATGCATGGATCGTGCTATCCCAAGTAAAACCAAGACTCACTCCTCCAAGAAAAGGAAACCAGTCTGTTGGACCCCAACCATAAACAAGCTATACAACAGAAGGAGGAAACTAGTACAGAAAAGAGTAAAATCCCAAGAAGGAAAGACATCCCTGATCAGTATCAGCAAGAAACTACAATCCCTCATTAAATCATCTAAGGCTAGTTTTGAAAGAAAAATTGCCAATGACTCCAAAGATAACCACAAAGCATTCTTTAGCTATGTCAAGAACCTAAGTGGAAACTCTCAGATCTGCTCTGAGTTAGTGCAGAATGGCACAAAATACACTGAACTGACTGATATTGCAAACATTCTGGCAGACAGGTTTAGTGCAAACTTCACCCCCCTCTCACCCCCTAAAGGGCCCATAACCATACCAGAAGAATGTAGGGCCCCATCAATCACCGACACACAGGTTAAAACAGCCCTATCCAAAGCCAAAAACATAGCTTCAATGGGACCGGATGGGGTCTCAGGCTGTGTCTTACAAGAGCTCCAAAATTAACTAACCCCTTACCTAAACACACTGTTCAAACTCAGCCTCTCTACAGGCTATGTACCCACAGAGTGGTGCACAGCAACAGTTATCCCGATCCACAAAGGTGGAGCCACAACGGACCCCAGGAACTATCGCCCTATAAGCCTGACTAGCCTGGTCTGCAAGGCTATGGAACACATCATCATGGAACTCATTAACAGAGACATTGGGAACCTCCAAACCTTGGACCCTTCCCAGTTTGGTTTTGTTAAGGGCAGATCATGCCTCCTAAACCTGGTGGACTTCTTTGAGATGGTTACCAAGGCATTAGATGAGGGAAAGGAGGTCCACACAGCCTACCTAGACCTCGCAAAGGCTTTTGACACCATTCCCCATTCTAGTATTATAGACAAGCTCACCAGCTTGAACATAAACTCCTATGTCATGAGATGGGTTGCCAACTGGCTCATGGATAGAACCCACATGGTGCTTGCAGGCTCTACGTCCGACTCTAAACCGGTTACAAGTGGTGTCCCCCAGGGCTCAGTCCTAGGACCTCCTGTTCGGTATATACTTCTCAGAGGTACAGGCAAGCATAGGAGGACTATGGCTGACCAAGTTCGCAGACGACTGCAAACTAGGGGCCATAATTGATTCTCCGGCTGATACAGACACCCTCCAGATGGGTCTCACTGAGACGGATACCTGGTGTCAAAATCATGGCCTCAAGCTAAATGCCAAAAAGTGCATAGTCATCTCCTTTGGAAAAAACAAAGTACCTGCAAACTACAACATAGGTGATAGTACCCTAAATACAGAAAATGTAATAAGGGATCTGGGGACCCAAGTAGATAGTAATCTCTCCTTTGATAATCATATTGCCAAGGTGGTTAGAAAATCCTTCTATGTGGCCCACCTAATCACAAAAGGGTTCACATCTAGAACAAAAGAGGTTATTGTGCCTCTCTACTCATCACTCATTAGACCCATCATAGAATACAACGCCCCATTTGGGATGTACCTTACAAGACACCTGCAACAGCTGTAAAGGCCACAAAAGTACCTCACCAAGAGGATTACTGGCCTCAAACAGATGCCCTATGTAGCCCAACTCAAGAAACTCCAGCTGTACTTGGTTGCATACTGCTTACTCAGAGGTGATCTCTGCCTGACATACAAGGCCATGTCCAACCCAGAATTGATGGACATGCTCCACCTAAAAAAAAACAAATCCCAGAGAGCCACACGCTCTAGAGATATAAACCTCACCACAACGATAAATAGGACATGCTGGAGGGATTGATTCCTATCCCAGAGACTCACCATGCTTTGGAACAGGATTCCAATATACATCAGGCAGAGCCCCTCACTAACACTCCAAGAGAAACCTTGACAGGTGGATGGGAAACAGAAAATGTACCCCGGGGATCACTGCACTGGCTCTGCTGGACAGTGGCACAGGGAACTAATGGCTGTGCTGGACAGTGGCACAGGGAACTAATGGTTCTGCTGGACAGAGGCACAGGGAACTAATCTAAGGGGGTGGCAAAAGCCAACACATTCTGGCTAGGCTTATAAATGCCCTTGGGCAGATAGCCTAGTACTTACCTATGAACCTATGAATCTATCTATGGTTACCCCTAGCAGCTTGGTCGGATTGGTGGGTTTGATTTTTGTACTGTTGTTAGATAGTATGGAGAAGGATTGGTTACTGGGTTTGGAAGATTTATTAGAGAAAATTATGAGCTTGGTTTAATTTGGATTTAGGATGAGTTGGAGACTGGTGAGGTACTTTTCAATGTCTTGGAATGATGATTGCATTTTGTGTTGGAGTTCTTGTGGGGAGTGGGCTGAGCAGATAAGGTAGGAGTCATCTGCATTTTGGATGATGGTGGCATGTTGGGTGGCAGTATATAGGTTGCTGGTAAATATTATGAAGAGGAGGGGCCCAAGTATAGAGCCTTGTGGTACCCCCGTGGTGACTGGTAAAAGTGGGGAGGGGCTGTTTGCCCATTTAGTTGCCTGTTGACGGTCAGATAGATAGATAGAGCAGCACTTGACTCTGAAGTCTTTTCCCACCAATGTGACTGTTCTTGGTTTCTGGATTGATTTTGATTCTTCGGATAGATAACTGTGAAACCATATTAGGGATGTGGTATTGAGATTGTAAGTGGTAAATTTGTTGAGGAGCAGCTGATGGGACACTGTGTCAAAAGCTTTTGACATATCTAGGAAAATGGCTGAGACAAGTTGTTCTTCATTTCTGAGGTGGTGAATAGACTCTGCAAAGGTTGTGAGGGTTGAGTTAGTACTGTGTTTAGGCCTGAAGCCATGCTGGGTACTGGAGAGTAGGTTGTTGGTAGTGAGGTGATTCATGAGTTGCTGGTGGATACATTTCTCTAGAATTTTGGCAAGGGGTGATAGAATGGCAATGGAACGGTAGTTAGTTATGTCTCTAGATGGGCCGCCCTTATGAAGTGGTATGATATGAGAGATTTTCCATAACTTGGGAACGTACTGTTTGGAGACAGAGCAGTTTATTAGTAATGATATGGGGTAGGCGATGGATGGGGCAGCTAGCTTTAGGTCTTCATTTGGAAGTTGGTCGTCAGTTAAGCAGCAGGGTTTTAATTTACATAGGAGTTTTTTATGTAGGAAGTTGGAATGTGAATAAATCAGAAGGAGTTTGAGTCATTAGGGGTAGGGGAGGGAACAGTGAATGGTGGGATTGTTTTGTTGTCTTGGAGAGAAGTGATAAAGTTGATGAAGTGGGAACTGAATTGTGAGTAAGAGGAGTTAGCAGTGAGGGGGGGCAGGGGTAGGGGTTTTACTGGCGTTAAGGAGGTGGTTGATATTCTGCCAGAATTTTTGTGGATTGTGCTGGTATTTTTGTTGGCAGGTGAGGAAATAGGTTCTTTTATCCTTGATGTTTTTCTTAGCATGGTTTCTAAGTTGTTTGTAAAGGGTGAGATTGCTGTCATGTTTGGTCATATGATATAGTGACCAGGCCTTGTGTTTTTGTTTCATTAGTTGTTTTGTTCCTTTAGAAAGCCATGGTAGCTGTTTGTTTTTTTGGCAAATTTTTCTGAGGGGGGCATATGTTACTGTGCACGTGTGCACATGCATGACTACAACACAGTGACAGCTGCCTATTCAGCTTGCTGCCTGTTCCTTACAAAGAAATGACTTTCACTGAGCATACTTGTTTCTTTGAGTGGCTATGAAATAAACTAAACTAAACACCACTTTTTTTTGAAAGGGGACAAATTGGGGCATACACTCCTCATATACCTTAATTGTTTCTGAAGGCTTAGGTGAAAATGGGATGATTAGCTGGGAAGTTCCATTTGAGTCACTTATGCTGAATACCATTTGGTCTGTGTTGGAGTTGGGGAAAGTTTCAGCCTGCAGGCTTTGATACAGTATTGCATTGTATTGTATTGGACATCTTTTTGAAACATTGTATTGTATTGTATTGGACATCTTTTTGAAATATTGCATTTAACCTCTGTAAGTGTGTAATGACCTCTGTAAACACCCATGTCCCAATGTGTTATACTTCTGTATTGTACTACTTATGGAGCTTTTCTCCCTGGGCCACCACTGAAAATGGGTCCTTGACCCAGTGGACTTTCCCGGTCAACAAATGTCAATAAATAAATAAATAAGCAAAATTAAATAGCACTCCTTTTAGAATGATTTTCACTGTTCCACTATGTTAAGGCCAAGTACAACTTCCAACATCCTTACAGCCTGATAGTATTTCCCTGAGGACATGGCAGCTTGATACTCACAAACAACAACCATACAAAACACTGAAACATAACACAGCCCCCCAAAATGCAAAATTGAAGACATTCTTTGTATTGTTTATGAGGGCAAGCTGCCTGCACTCGTATACCCCCTTACACATTTGTGTACAGTCTTATGAAGGATAGTTCCCTGAGTCACAAAACTGTTAACAAAGTCACAGAAAGCTACTTTTGTGTGTAGGGGGTACTCTGGACATCTGTTTGGGGAAGACCACCCTCCCACAACTGCTTTAAAATACAATCTACAGGTGTAAACAAAGAAATGGGCATACTCTAGGCCCATCAAAATCAGCTTTAAGATAATTCATCTTACAATATTGTGATTTGAAAAATAGTTCTTAAACAGCTCACCAATCAAAGGACCGGAGAGCTTGGGTATGCAATTTCTTAACCTCTCTTTAGCTAGCTTGGTGGAATATAACAATTGTCTCATGGTTACTGACAACCATTTAGTCCTTAAAGTAATAGATGCTGTATGCAAGAGGTATACTTACATAATGTTACTGGATGCTAAACTGTTGCACAGAATCACACACATCAGGTTGTGAAAACCATGGGCACAATGCCCACCACACATAACCGACAACACACACATAGAGTAACATATGCCAACATATCCTGAGGCATGTAAATGCAATTTTCCTAAACAATAAAGTTCACCTAGACCTCTCACTGGCAAAACTGTTCCTCAGCAAACACAACAGCACTTGGCAAAAACAACACTAACACCAGAAATGCAGTCACGCTAAATGGAGAACTCAAACTACATCCCAGGACTGTAGTCATAGCAGACTCCATTGTAAGACACACACCCCTCTAACCATGCTGAAGAAGAAGAAGATAATGGTTAGTTACCTATCTGGGGCCAGGAGCCTCCAAACTACACATGCACTCAAGTCATTATATTACAGATACAAGTGTGATTCCAATGTAGTCCCTGTAGGTGTAAATGACCTGAGGTGTACCACTCTGGACTATATGAAGGGAGATATAATGGGGCTCTTTGACTATGTGTCTTAGGCTGGTATGCACCTAACATTGCTCAGTGTATTTCCTTCACCGAGGATGATGTCACAGTACAAAAAAAATGATAGATTTTAACAATTGACTGAGTTTCTGGTGTCATTCTAGGGGATCCGTATTTGTCAGCATGGGAGGACATACTTAACAGGCCATGTTACTTTGTCAAGGGTGGCCTGTGCTTGTGCCCGCTAGGTTTTTGAATACTGGCTAAAACTTTATCCACCCCCATAATGCCTTTTTAGGGAATGTCAAATTGGAAAATCTACCAATATAGCAAAATCAACTTAAATGAACCTGAAGACATTGCTGCTCAATGTTAGGACCCTCAATGAAAATCTACACTCCCTCCAAGCCCTACTAATTCTGAAGAACATAGCCATCTGTGCAGTTAGTGAGACATGTTTTAAAACTGTAGAGAGTACGCCAGCAGTGCAAGGTTTCAGTGCCTTCTACATTTTTAGACCAGTAGATACACAGACAGGGGCTAAATGTAGAGGTGTCTCAATATACATCAATAACAAGCATACCTTTTGGTTGGTTTAACAGAATGATGTGCTGGAGTTTCTCCATGTGCAGATAACCATAGATAAAATCTGGTACCACATCCTACCAAGCCATAGATCTCTCTCCATGTCCCAAGAAACTCATAACACACACTTGGACCTAGTAGAGACACTTACCATCCAACCAAGCACCCCACTCTTGGGAATCTTACACAGCCTCAAATTTGCAGACAGAGTTTCCTGGGCTTCATAAATACAAACACCCTTGACTAATTAGTGCATAAGCTGGCCAGAGGCTCCAACATACTGGACCTTGTACTCACAAATATGGGAGAATGCTGCACCCCCCCCATGTCACATCCTCCCTGGTAAGGTCCAACCATAAAGATGTTTCTTTCAAAATCAAAATCAGCTTGGTAACCCCGGTAAACCCAGTAATAATCAGGAACTATTTCTAAAGTAAGCTACCTTTTATTAAGAAATAATTTGTCAAAATGCAATGTCCTTCTGGTCCCAGAGAACACAGCAGCCTATGCAGAATTGTTCAAAGAGACTCATTAGCATGTCAATGGCTGTTTAGCAGCTACTATACTATCCAGAAGTAAGCCATAACAAACTTCAAAAACAAACCACCCTGCTGGCATCCTAAATTAAACAGGAGACACAGCAAAAGAAAAACAAAAATATGGCAAAAATCAGGAAGTATAACTCCCATGAAGATAAGAACTCACTCATCATACTAAACAGGTAACTAAAAGGACTAATTATGTTATATAAAGCCAGCTTCGAAGTTAAGATAGCCTGCAATGCACCAGACAACAATAAGGCCTTCTTCAGCTATGTCAGAGACTCACTAAAGTCTAAAGCCCAACCTCACTGGGCTCTGATAAAATCCTGGGACACCTCCTGAATAGTCTAAAATAGAACTTTATAACTTATTGGGGGTCACTGGAGTCACTATTTAAAGACAGCCTCCAAAGTAGCTTTGTTCTATGAGAATGAAGGACTGCAACTGTCCCCTTTCATAGGCGAGAACTATGAACAAATCCGAGGAATTACTGACAAAACCATGGAAAGTATTATCATGGAAATGATCAAGAAAAACAGAAGAGACCTCCAGATACCGGATTCATCCCAGTTTAGCTTTGTCAAAGGAGGGTCATGCCTACTGAATCTGGTGGACTTCTTTGAAAAGGCCAGCAAGGCAATGGACAAGGGTAACAAAGTGCATGCTGCCTACCCTGATCTGGCTAAGGCATTTGATGCAATACCTTATGCAGGCATTGTTAACTAACTTATGGTACTAGGCATAAACTGCTTTATAACAAACTGGATAGCAAACCGGCTCACATATATCAGTGTATACTCAGTAACACTACTTTTCACTGTACATACATAGGTTCATTCTTACTAGAATGTTGATCTGTGAGGATCTTTTGAAGCCTAGTCATGCATTCCCAAGAAGTTTGTAACCCTTGAATCATATGTAGCAGTAACCCCGTGCCCTTGTATTTAAGTATGAATAGCCCGGAGTTAGGTAGACATTTACATGTTACCCATATCCATAAGGGACAGAAGTGCTAAACCAGGGGTAGGTTTGTGGTTTCCATGCATTCTGAAATGAACACATCATAATCATGTTTTTAAATGGTACAATCCTGTGCTAGTATGTAAATGCATATCTACAAGAAATCTGTTTGTATAAATATTCATGTTTATTCTGAGTGTATACTCCTGGGTTGGAATCTGAAAATCGTCCCTTCAGAACAAACAAACAAAAATGAATAGATGGATGGAAGACTGAATGAATGAAAAGATAAACAAAGAAATAAATTTAACTGAGAAAAAGACATCAGGCAAATATGATTCAGGCAACTTGAACAACATCAAAGAAGGTAAACCATTAAACTGTGATATATTTAAATGCAGGAATGCTGCACTCATACCATTCTCCTTTATGGCCTAACTAATGCTACAATTTCTTAAGAACAAGTCCACACTAGAGTATATATGCACAGCCAAAAAATCTCAGAAAATCTATAAGCTAACTGGCCAAATACAGCCAAATGATTTCTAACTACAAATAACTGCCTGGATCCCATTTCACTTCAGGGTTTTTTTTTTTTTTTTTTTTTGCATCTATTGACCTGGAAAATCTGACTGGGTTATTCACCCCTTTTCAATGGAGGCCTAGGAAGGAAAGCTCCACTATTACAGGCAGATTTACAAAAATTACAAGATCAAAACAGTCACATTGGTGATAATAGTTAATTAAAACAGTAAAATAGACAAATTATTGACTCATTTAGAGAGAATTATGAAATCTAAACAAACACATAAGTTTGTTTGTTTGTGTCTTTCGGCTTTTCCCAGTTAGGGGTTGCCACAGCGGAACTCCGGTCCGCTAATGATTGGCAGTTGATTTTTACGTACCGGCTTGCCAGGCCTGACGCACAACCTTCAACGAAGGTACGCCCATTCACGCATGTCTCCACACAGAAGACGCACTAGCTGAGAATCGAACCGGACAACGTCTTACTGTGAGGCCGACAATGCTACCGCAGCACCACCACCGCGGGTAAACAAACACATAAGTAATTACTGTTAATTAACTTAGCAAAAATAGAGGTTGTGTGGGTTTGTAAAGAAATGTATCGGCTATATCAGTTTTTACATTTCAAATGATATATGGCTGTACTTAGTGACCTTACAACTAAAGAAGAAATGCATAAAACTGTTTTCTAACCATAAAGACTTAAAATTCCCAGGCCTGGATGAGTTCCTGGGTGAGTTGTACAGGATGTCAGATTCTGCTTCATTGCAACTGCTTTATAATGTATAATAGAATGAACTCTCTCTCTCTCTCTCACACACACACACACACACACAGACCGACACATACAGACACACTGGCAACTGTCATTCTGATTTACCTCAGGATCTGTTAGACAGGAAAGCCTAAGTATAGGAGAGCCGAGAAGTAAATTGCAGCTCTGCTCTATCCAGCCACGCTTTGTAATAACACACACACACACACACACACACATATATATATATATATATATATATATATATATATATATATATATATATATATATATACATATCTGGTATCTGCATATTATATAATCATTATCTCAATAGTCATACCAGCCAAGAGTTGCATCAAGCAGCAGTCATCATTATAGTCACAATTTCTGATAATTTTAATTTTTTCTCAGCTTTGAAATAACGTTATGGTGATTCTGCTGCTGCAGGTCTAGCGAGAGTGAAATGTTAAATATTGCTGCTCAAGGACATCTAAGGTGTTCCATTAATAGTAGTACTGTGAAGTATTTCATGTGCTATCACTACTATGGAAGTACTTCTACAATTGGATAGCATTAGGTTACACTTTATGTAAGTGTTCTCTGTATGGTTATCCGTGTATTATTCTCTGTTCATTGGTCTTATGCATTAATCTGTGTTATACTTTTTTATTTGTGACTTTCCCAGGCCGAGCCTAAACTTGGTCCATTTGAATCAGTGCTGTACTCTGGTAAACAAATTAAATAAATAAATCAATAAATGCAAGCATACATACATACGTACATGCACACATATAGACATACATACTTCCCCAAATACAAGAAAAAGAAAACCTTATTTTTTGGGTCTTTTTGTGATCAAAACAAATCTTAACACTAGTCATGGCACATTGCAGACAGTCACAAGAAGAACAGACCTAAAGGCGCTACTGAATCATTTTGAGTTGCTGAAGGTGAAGCTGGGATTTTAGAATATCATTTATAGTCATTGTAGCCTTAACTTTGGCATGAAATGGTATCAACAGCATGCTATCACAAATGAAGATCCATCATCCAAACCCCACTTTAAAAGATCTTTGGTTGAATTCCACCATTCTATTAGTCTACAATTTACAAAAATTAAAGAAAACTGTTCATAGGTTCATAGGTTCATAGGTTCTTACTAGGTTATTTACTCTAGTGGCTCTTTAGAAGCCTAGCCAGCATTCCCATAAAGTTTTTTGTCCTTTTAATTTAAGTATGAAAAAGCCCAATGCAGTGTAACTTTACATTACTACTTTCCATTAGGGAAAAGGGTGCTACGCCAGGGATGAATTTGTAATTTCCCATGTCTTGTCTAGATTATGTTTGAACGGAGTAAGAGAAGTACATTGTTATGCATGGAGAGGAAGATGATACCAAACAAGTGGAATTATCTGTAATACATTGAGAATTCCAGGGAAGAAGAATTCTCTCTTAGATATTTATCCCTCCAACACGTTATATTTATGTTGCAGAAAGAAGAGATTAAGATCTTTTGAATGGGTGATTTTACACCATTGACCTTGTGGATGTGTAGCGGGTCTACAAAGATAGGATCTATTGAGACTCGATGCAATGCAGAGGTCATCCTTCAGTAGCATGTATGATAATGAAAATAGGAAGGAGGTTCTGAGACGATCAGTATAGTCGTTAGGATTTAAGCTCTTGATTTTTGTTGGTGAGGAAACACTGTGTGAGTTGAAACTGTGCCAGATGTTTAGACAGGTGCATACCACAGGGGACATTATACTCAATGATGGGCCTAATATGTGATGAATACAGTGGAATGATCACATCCCTGGAACTGGATGCCTTACCCTTAGTAATAAGCTGTACAATTAAAATGGACTTTTTTACAATAGCGGATGCATGGTGACTGAAGGGCAGTTTGCTGTCTACATAGGCTTCCAGGTCCCTAACTACTGGATTGGTTCTCAGAGTTGTGTTATCAATGTAATTGTTACAGGGGATTTTGTGCTTGCCAAAGGATATTATTGTACATTTGTTGGTGTTTAGTTTTACTCCATGGTTTTGACAGCAGGTATTTCTATAGGAAAGGCCCTCTTGGAGGATCTTGGTGTCCTTTAGAGTCATCAGCAAGCTTGATCTGCTGCAAGCCCTTAACACTGGCATTGACCTGTGAGACGTAGATGCCAAAAAGAAGTGGACCAAGGAAAGAGTCCTGGGTTACACCTTTGATGACAGGTCTTTTGGAGGAGTTGGAGCTACCCACCCTAATTTCCTGCATTTTGTTTGTGAGCCAATTTGCTATCGAGTGACATAGATATTGACATTTAGCTGGGAGAATTTATTAACAATAACTGAGTGTGGAATGATGCCTTAGTGATATTTAGATATGTAATATGGGCTTATTTTCCCTCATCCATTGCTTCAGTAACCTTTTTGAAGAAGTCGATAAGACTGTGTAGGTAAGATCTGCCCTTGATAAAAGCAAACTGTCTTGGGTTAAGGGTTTGTAGGCTACCTATATCCTTGTTTATTAATTCTATAATGATTCTTTCCATAGATTTTACAGATGAAGCTTGTCAGACTTATGAGTCAATAATTCCCTGGGCCAGTTGACACTTATGGAGGGATGCATACCTTTTCCAAGATGTGCAATTGCATCATATGCTGGAATAAAAAGCATGCTCACTTCAAGTAGCATAACTAAGGTGAGGCAAAGGAGGCAGCCTTCCTGGGTGCAGAGTACTAGGGGTGTGATCACAAGATGCTGATTGGTCTTCAGGACAGTGCATTACTGATGTTCACATGCTGGCATTGCATTCGTGTTCAGAGTTGAAGCATTTAGCGATCTACGTGTGGTATAAATTGTAGCAACTGTTTCTACGGTTTATTATTTTTTAACTCCTCAACCTGCAGTTAGATTAGAGTTTTTTTGGGGGGGTGCCAGATCTGGTGATGGCTCTGGGTGCAGAATAGCTAGATACACCTTTGCCATTCTCCATGCCTGCCAGTACAGTTTTATCATTCATACAGTCTGGTTTGCAATCCTGCTAAATTCAGTGAAGCTCCCTCATGTATATGTCTTATAAAAAAGTAAATAAACTAGGCCATGGCTAACTAGCCATATCCTGCAGAGTGGACCCTTGAGTCACAAGGTCATAGACTGGAGTAGCTCAGGGCTGTGGTCTTCTTTCCATGTCCAGTTGGGCAAGATTGTTCAGCATGATGAGAATCCATGCATATTCCTGTCCTAGGATCCATGGCTCAAGGCCTAGACTTCAAACAAATATTTGATATTTGGTGGTAACTAGATCCATGAGTACAGGAGTGGGCCCCTTAATGAATATTGTCAAAAGCCTGCACCAGTCCTGGAGCAGGCATTTCTTTCCTGATTGTTACCTTCAACGGGCTTCCAGCTGCCCAACACATAGGAGGTGTTTAGTACATACCCACCATTATGCCTGTAATTGGATGGGTGGGGGTTGCAGAATTCAGAGGGCCTGGATGTTATTTGTCTCTGAAATGTACAAGAAAAGTTAGTGTACTTCGCTTTTTGCCTCCCCCGCACATGACCTCTCCTTTGAATTGTATCTTTGGCTTATAAGGATGAGCAAGGACTGGCTTCAAGCTCAATTTCCATCCCCTCAGAAGCACTTAGAAGGGTATCAGAGGATGGCAGTTTGAAGATCCTTGGGTGATCCAGCCCATGGAGCCATTTATTAAGCATTCTGTTCATCTAGCCTGCAGCCTGGTGGCACCCTGACTGTGCCCCTTCAGTTCCCAAGAAGACAGATGCATTTTTAATCCCACTGCTTGAACAGGTTTAGCTTATTATCAAGCATCCTTGGGCTGATAAATGTATCAACATTGTGGCTCAGAATAAGAGACCACAAGAAGACCACAAACATTGACAACTTGCTATCTAACAAGGAGTTCAGGATTCTGGATTACCATAATAAGAGATGTGTTGGAGTATAGGCCCCACACAAGCTTATCTCATCTGTCCAAGTTCTAGACTCTTCTTTCTGGCACAACTCGAGGACCTCCTCTAATGATTTGCTCTTACAGGATCTTGTGGATCTCCTACTGTGGCCTCCAAGATAGGCTTCTCTTTAGAGCACTCCAGCTTCGGTTATGTGGATGATTTAGCCTGGTCTGCAGGCATAAGTGTGTGCTTGTGCAGGATGACATGGGTAAGACTGCCCTCCTTTAATAAACAACATTATACATGCCCACTTTGAGGGGGAAGCGCTGTCTACATAAACTGCTAAGGACCCAGTAGATAACCTTCTCAAGAGGAAACAGTCCCGCACTACTGTGGAGGACTTTTATGATCCCCTGTCTTCATCTCCTCTTCTAACCCTAGTTAACCCCAAAATAGGAACATGCTACAACAGCACCCAATAAAGGTGCTAAATCATCATTTTATTTTATTTTTATTTATTTATTTTACATTTGTTAACCGGGATGGTCTGACTGGATGAGGTCCATTTACAGCGGAGGCCCGGGGAGGAAAGCTCCACTTAATTAATACAACAGACAATGATAATAATACATAATGTAAAGTAAAGACTTTGTTATTCAGCAGTGTTTTGTGCATAATAGATCAGTATGCAAAGAAAGATCATATCAGCAATATATACAAGTGAACATTAAGTTATTCATCAAAATATACAGACGGAGATCACAACAGCATTTCCAAATGTCAAGGGATACTATTTGTTACTTCCATTTTTACTAAGGGTCTGATAATTGGAGAGAAGAGAGAAAGATGGTGGTAACATACCCTAGGATTAAGTAACACATGGACATAGCCAACAACTAATTTGATGAGCCTTAAGGGAGTTTTTGAATTGTTTGGTATTAGGTGCAGAAGTCACCGAGGGAGGGAGACTATTCATAGAGTTTTGCTTCCTTCATTGATGTACCAGTCACCAATGGTAACACTTCATATTATAGATGCCCTTTTGGCACATCAGTGTGTGGGATCTACAAAGATGATTCCTCTGTTTCACCATTGGAGGGCATTACATTTAGTAAAGAATATTGTAATTTAGGCTTTCTTTCAGCACTTTTACTTTTCATCAGGTTTTTATCAATAGTAATCAAAATCTTGCAGGTGAATGACCCCCTGCCTCTTTGTTCAGCAAATGGGCAACTGAGTTCTGATAGTTCCATCCTGGATGTTCATGGAAATGTCTAGGCAATGGGTACTGTCTTGGTTGCAGTCCCTGGATGGTTAGCATAAAGTGGGAAAAATGCTGACTCCTACACAGAGACTGGAGTTTAGGCATATGGAGACGGACTCCTTGCAGCGTCAATTATTCATGTAATTGGAAAGTGCCTGGGAGTTGATTGTTTTTGCCTTCTGTGTGAGGTTGCAGTGTTGGGTGTAAACTTAGACTCTGGTACAACTTCTTGGCTTGCTGGCTGCCATGATCTTAATGATGCTGATTGCATACCTGATGATGTGGGTGTGATGATATAAAGTATTACCACTATGCCAGGAGAAGTAGGGCGGTGAATGTGTAACATACACCAGCACAGATAGCTGGAATTGTGTAAAGAATTATATATAATTTGTATTTCAAACAGATTTGTACAGATGCTTATGTTGAAAAATGTATTTGTAAAGCTGCTTGTGTTAAAAATGCATCAACAGTGAGCCCTGCTGGCCAGAAAAGAAATGTGCATGGATTATTGTAACTGTTGAAATGTATGTGTTGTAACAGAGGATAGTGAAAGAGAAGACATTAATCTCAATCCACTTGACTTTGAGAAATAGAAAATTAAATTACTGGCCCCAGGCCATAAAGATGTTATCTCACAGTTTTGAATGAAGCCATAGATGCAATGTCTGTAAGAAGTATGGTTTATTAGTTCCTTTAGGAAGATGGAGGTGTTTTATGGTTTTATGACTTCCAGGAGCTGCAGCAGATCTTTACAAGGCTCTTGTGTGTGTGTATATTATTGACACCTATGTGATAAATCCTGACAGCTTTTAGCTATGGGGAACCAGAAGTCAGAGGAACAGATGTATGTCATGTAATTCTGTACAGAAATAATGTTTTAATATTAGAGGAGACTGAAGTCTTAGAGGCAGTCTGTTTCTTGGAATGTGACATAGAAGGATCCCTCACCTACTTCATCTTACCTTGCTCTAGTAACTGCCAGGGATAGTAATTTTCTAAATCAGTTAGAAAAATATAGTGAGATTAGTCAAGTACTGTTTTTCTGTAACTGTGAATCTGTTCATCTGTGTTATTTTGATATTTCCTGTGATGAAACTCTGTTGTTTACTGTAAAAATATATTTAGCATTTCTACATTCTTTTATTATTTATTATTAAATATATTTAAGCATTTCATTGTGACTGGTCCTTTAGAGAATATTTTAACCTTTAAGAGTACTTATATCTATTGATGACACTGTGGCCATTCCTGGAAATCTGGCTCTTTGGTGAACATTACTATTTGTATTAATATTAATTTCACTCAGTATAATTGTGTACTCTTGCAACAGCCTTAGGTAGCTGGCTTTGTAGTATCTGGTGGTAGTGATAACTACCTTATAGTTTGGGCAGAAGGGGTCACAGCAGG
Organism: Protopterus annectens; assembly: GCF_019279795.1. Classification (NCBI taxonomy): domain Eukaryota; kingdom Metazoa; phylum Chordata; order Ceratodontiformes; family Protopteridae; genus Protopterus; species Protopterus annectens. The sequence goes on along the minus strand of NC_056730.1, from coordinate 556,491,510 downwards.
TAAATCTGTGCAAGCCTTTCCCAGGTGTGTGTGTGTGTGTGTGTGTGTGTGTGTGTGTGTGTGTGTGTGTGTGTGTGTATACCAGCTACTTGGAGCAGGGACACAAAGCACCAGTTTCATAGTTTCATAGAGAGGGTGCTGGAGGACTTGGCTTGGACACTCAACTGAGAACTTAACCATATAACTGTGCTACTGGGGAGCCTTATTGGGGCTTTGGAGGGGGACACATACAAAGAAATCCAGACCTTGGGCTGATGAGGCTCCCTGTGTGGTCTTAAGGGAAATTGTGCTTAATGCAGAGAGGTCTGCATCTGGAAATACTGAGTGTATCCATTTGTATTCCAAGTGAGCATCTCTCTCCAGTGTTGTTGGTGAGGATTCAGGCTCCTTGATTACTGGCCCAGAGTGGGGATGTCACAGTGGGTACTGCACTGCACTTTAAGGTATCAGTGGCTTGAGAGCCATTTATCACTTACAGACATTTTCATGGTGTTGGGCCCTAGTCATCAATGTGAATTGTGGGAATAATACATACAGGGCAGGAATGAGGTTTAAAAGAAGGCAGGACTTAAATGAGCTATGTAATATATCACTGAAAATGATTGGGTAGATTATAAGTGGTTTATAATGTTTGTGACTGGGAGTATGTTACTATGGTTTGCGATGTAAATTGCGTGCAACTGTGATTATGTTGGTGTGGTTTGTTTTCATTTATATAACTGTATGATTGCTTATGTTGTAAATGATGGTTTAATAAAAATGTTTCTTGTTTAAAAAAAGGAGGCAGGAATTGAATAATTTATGTAATATTGTTTAGATTATATGGTATATAGCAACATATGTGAAGTATAATGTTTGTTAATGTTAATTTGTTAGTACAGTTTGATTACTTTTGTATTAGTGTAAATTTGCCTATGTCACAAGTGATAATTCAGTAAAGGTGTTTAAAAAAAAGAATGATGGACATTTCCTTGCAACCTATTGGTGTGCCTTCCTTTTCTGCAAGTGAATCTGATGCAGGTTCTGACCATATATAGCTTAACTACAGAGAGGGTAGATTAACTCAGCTCCCACATGATTCATGTAGTGTGGCCCCCATGCCAAGATGTGGCTCCAGATCAGGCACTTGAAGCTAGGAGCAGTCTTTGTGACCCTGATGACTTTGCAGGTACAACTGCTTTTAATACTTCTCATTTGGTAGATCAACCTGTATGTTATGTGGTGTCTAAACAGTCAAGTAGGCACAAGATAATACTACCTTTATAGGGAGGCAGTGGGTATCTGAAAGTGAGCAGTGTATGTGTTTCCACATTTTACATTCCTCGAGGAGTGAATAAATTGGTAGACTTTCTGGGCTGCTCCTTCAATTCACTCCTGGAGCCTGTGGATACAATAGCCACACTTGGTCTAAGTTTTCTCGAAATGAAACACTTTGGGCAGTGATCATATTTGCCACTCATGAGAAGATTGTCCCCTCCTCCTTGAAATTAGTGCAGCAGGACAGGAAGCTAGTGGTGAATATGCTCTCCGTCCCATGGTATGGGAGGTTGTTGCTTGCATTCCTGCCTTTTCTTTTGACTCAATATCCCATCACATGGCTCAGGAAAGAAAGACCAAAACTCATTCTCATCACCTTTATTTTTCAAGAAGAGAGTAATTTTAAGTAGTCATGTCCTTAGAAACCCTCCCATTCATAGCAAAGGATATCATCTACTGTAGAAATGATAGTCTGATTCACTTCAGAGTATGAATTTTGTTGTAGATTGCCCAGTTCTGTGGGACTGGTTGTCAGACTTTATTGTGGCTGCTCAGAAGCCTTACATTGAGCCGGCATGTGCCTTAGAGTACAAACATTTCTTAAACGTGAGTGGTAAAGTACCCTGTACCATCTCATTTAGTCGTTTTATATGTGATCCTGATCTATTTGTTTTATTTAATGTATTTACTTGTTAACTGGGTACATTATCTGGTTTAACTTGGACCCTTTGCTGCTACAACCCAAGCTACAAGAGCAAGGGTAAATGCAACACATATGGGCAATTTACAGAAGCCAAAAATTAGCATGCTTTACGGCAGTGGTTGAAAGCTGATTTACATTGAGAAACCCCAGATAAACACGGAGGTAGCATGTAAGTCCAAGCTGACAGCTGCTGAAGATCAGGGTTGAATAATAAACTTTTGAGTCATAAGACAGAGATGAGCTACCATGTCATTGCCTCCTTGGTTTCAGCCTCAAGTATTCCATGGTCATCCTGCAGACATAAACTGTTTCTGCACATCATGACTTTGTGAAAGTTAGGATCATGGCACAACTAGTTAAGCAAGCAGTTTCCTAAGTATTGCTGCGTCTCCAACGACCTTTCAAGAACCACTCATCAATGAAATCTGAACTTGAGGACTAACAGGATTGCCTATTCACCATTTGAATCTGTTGGCTTGGCAGTAATGAAATTTGTTTCTTGGAAGATAATATTATTGGCAGCCATTACCTCTGCCTGCAAAATATCAGAGCTTCAAACCTGTATGTATAGGGACCATATGTTTCACAATGATTCGAGGTTCCTTACAACAAAGTCATACCTCCTTCTGCAAATGGTTTCTGAGTTGCCTTTGACTAAGAGAATTAATTTACCAGTTACTTTATGGGGCTGAAGGCTCTCCACACTTCAGATATCCACCACCTTCTCTGATGTAACCAAAAATGGGTGCATGAGTTTAAGATGATGTGACAGCTCTGTGCAAGGGAAGAAAAGCTGCAAAGTAGACACTTTGTAACTTAATTGCCAACTCCATTGTCTTTTGCCATTGGACGGCAACAAACATATTGAAAAATGTTGCAGTCAAAGCTTAAAGTTTATGTCATGTTTTGAAGCCTCTTTGTTTTATAATTAGTTTAATTTCCAGTTATGCATATGATGTTAAAGTTGCCAGCGATTTTGCAAAAAAAATGATTATAGTACATTGTTTTTTTTTAGCTTCACTGTTTACTCCATTTTTCTCAGTTTTTTTTCCTCTCTATTACTATATCCACAAAATGATACAACAGTAGGTACTGGATAATTATTTACATATAGCTGCAAGGCATTCTGGGTAAACAAAACAACTTTTGTAGAAGAGCTGCTTCTTATGTTGTGATTTCACTATTACATCACCATATGTGTTATTTTTAATGCAAGGTGTTTCACCTTTTAAGACCTAGTTGACAGCTTGTCTTTCAAACTCCTATACTTTAAGTTAGCTACTGAAGCATTTCTGGTTCGGAATTTTATGTCATGGCAGGAGTTTTCAGTAAATAAATCAGGGTCCATACTTATCAGCAAAATAAAATGCAAAAAACACATATTTTTGCATCAAAAACTGTATAATTTTGTTATTGTATATGGTAAGGAGGTTATGGCCAACTCTAGTATGTTTTCTTAATTACACTTACTTCAGAACATGACCGATACTCTTTCAACAAGTATTGCCCCATGCGTGCTTTAGAAATGCCTTGGAATATCAGTATTGTGTGACTCAGTCTTCTAAGATCTACCTTTGTACAGTGCTGTGACTCCATCTACAGTAGTCCTCACTGCTTCTGATTCAGCTCATCCAATGATCCGTTATAAAAGGTCATGGTCCTTGGGGGTACATGTAATAGGTACACTTTTACCACATAAGCTGATGTAGGAAAACACCATCCTTTCACATCTAATACAGCTTTTCTATGATACTCCACCCATGGCGCAGTAAATAATATATTATTTCACAAACTTGAATCTCCCAGTTACTAAATAGCTAAATCTGTCACACAAATTTTTGATAGCCTGCTGCATTTAACCACCTCCACAAACGTGGTTGGATAACACTCTCAAGCAGACTTAACTACATCCATCTTGCATTCACTCACCAATTGTTACAGGACTGCTTCTGCCTTCCCTGTCCAGTTTACTGCAATATTACAAAACAGGTAGGCCAGTAAAACCTGTAAACAAAAATGTCCTACATGAGAGTTGAACATCCACCAAAGTAGGCAGCTGTGCACCTAGCTACTTCTTAATCACACTGAGGATCCCTAATCACCTCTAGAACGGATCAGCAGCAGTAACTGTACATCTTGCAAAAACTCATAAATAAATCTCATCTTCTTATTATGATACTTTATTTCAAATATGAAATTACCTAACATTTTTCTTCTGTTGTTTTTCATTGATGAAATCTGCCCTTCTCTGTCCATACTTTCACTGATTTACTTGTTTCAACTTAAATAAGATTAACATTTTTCTCTTACCTTAATATTTTTATTTTTTTATTTATTTATCCTTTGTTGATTGGGTTACTCCCACTAGGCCAGGGCTTCTTTTCAGAGGGAGACCCAAGATGGCATTCCTACTAACAGAAGAAATTTGGCCAGGGCATGGGGGAAACTTCCACTGCTCTTCTTGATAGGTGCTGTAGGATCTTTTACATCCATTTGAGCTACCACCATCTCAAGCAGATGGGACTTTTGTGTAATGTCTCATCCAAAGGATTTCCCCTGTTTATTGTACCCTTTCTTCCTTTATTCTCCCATTATCATCTCACCCAGTAAACTATCCACTGTAACTTCTCTTAATTATTTCCCTTCAGTATTTCACTTCAACATCTACTTTTTTGTCTCCTAGGACTGACACTGCACTATTTAATAGTACTATACATTGCTTTCAATTATTGTTATCTCTTTACTTCAGTTACTGTATATAACCACCTATTATTTCTATGTATTCATTTTTGTATGTTTTCCTACATTTTCCCTGACAAAATGCTTAATCTTGTACATATATTCTAACCCTGACTTTAGGGTATGAGGTTGGTATAGTGGTTAAGGTGTTTACCTTACAGATACAAGGTGCAGGGTTGGATTCTTACATGGGGTAATTGTCTAGGCTCAGAAGGGCAGTTATCTTCTAATCTATGAACCTCTGTATTTTTCTGTGTCTTGTCTGAAATTGTCCCTACTTAATAGAACCAATCACATCAACAAAATATAATAAATAAATAATTAAGCAACTAAATAAAATTCATCCTTCCCTTCTTCACCCCCCATAGATAACTTCTCAATCCAGCTTCTACTATTGCAGTTCTTGTTAAACTGAGCAAGTATATATTTGTATATTACGTTCTAAGAGTGCAGATGGAAATTTTCATTTTTATTTTTTGATTTGTAGGAATATGCATGCTAATGGTTGCTGTGTGATTTGATAGTATCATTGTATCAGCATACTTTTATTTTCAGTGTGTGTGACTTCATGGCATATATCAAATAAGGAGCATATATCCCAAGTATGAGAATGTTCTAAATTTTACTGAACTCTGATTATTGGAAAGAATGAGCCATCCAAGGGCTAAACAAGTAGGATTCTTTCTTACATTAACTGTTGCAGTAAGAACTCATGTTATTTTCTTGTATCAAAAGGGTATTTCAGCTGTAGCTATTTAATGACAAATTTAACGTCTTCAGCATGTGAAATTCCTGACTGTAAGACAATTACTTACAGTAGACTCCAGATGTTATTGGACATCTTGAAGAAATATGTCTTTTAAGTTGTGAGAACATGAATTTAATAGTGAAGCATTGGTAGGATTTCTGTGTGGCCATTTATGTGTTCCATCAGGTATATAAAACCTTAATATTCATGTGACAAAGTATAAACAATCACCATATTGCTATATAAATCTGTGAGAAAGTGCAAACTGCATTGTCTTGAATGCCCCAAAGCAGAAACAAACATGATCTGTTGCATTTTATGAGACCACCACAAATGCTACAAAAGATGGTGTTAAAACCTGTGGACTATACACAAGCCCTGTATGAAAAACTAATGGTTAAGCTGCTAAGATTTGAAGCATTAAGCACCTGTTTTTTTTTTTTCCTTTTTGGAAAATGCATTGTGATTCAATAAATGTATTGAAACAAATCACATTCCTTTATTCCGTATTATGAGTCAGAATAACCAGAATAGAAACAGTATTTTTTCTGCATCTCCAGCCAAGTATGTATTTTTAAGCCACTCCACTGAAAAGACCAAAATTCCGTGAAAGAGCCAGTACACTACTTACTGTATATAATAGCTGATAACACTGCTTTCTGTATATACTAGCTGATATAAATTAGACAAAAACTTGTGAAGACAGAATCAAATAATCTGGTGAATGTATTTTCACACTTGTAAATGCCAGTTGTAGACTATCACTTAAAATCTGAAGCTGTAGATGTAACAGATGGACTGGTATTTATAAAGAATACAATTCTGTCCCTCAGACCTCCAATAAATCAAACTCAGTGCCACTGTACCTTGGTATAATGGGAAATAATCCTAATGCAGTGGTTTCAGAGAACTGTCACAGTTAGGGAATAATATCTGCAGTTAGGTATTCACATGCACAAACATGCATACACATACACACACATGCATACACAGACACAGACATACAAACACACACAGAGCCATCACTAGGGTGTGGTGAAGGGGACAGCGGCACAGGGTTGAAGCTATAATGGAGTGTGATCGGCATTGATTTATGAAAGCAGATAATGCATTTACAGCTTGCTTGAAGCACTAACATGCTCAATGTTATGTGAGTGTGTGTAACTGCAACATGCTACAGTTGCAGGAGAAGAGCTTTTGTGTGTGCATGAGCATATATGTGTGTGTGTGTGTGTGTGTGTGTGTGTGTGTGTGTGTGTCTGTCTGTCTGTGTGTGTGTGTATGTGTGTGTGTTTGATCTTCCGCCTTGAGAAAAACTTTATTTATTTTTGCTCCCAGCACCATTTTGGGTATTTGCATAGTCTGTACACTCACAAAAACAGACGCGCATGCAGACGCACACATACGCGCACACACACACACACACACACACACACACACACACACACACACACACACACACACACACACACATTTATTCATAATGCTGCAGCGCAGCACTAGAGATGTCTTAACATGTCAAGGCTGCCTAGGCAGGCAGTAGGATTAACACAGTGCCAGCATTCTAGGAAAATGGCTGCATGGTAAATTAGAGGATCTGCTGTACCAGCAGCAGTCATCTTCTGTAGCAAAGTTTTTGTGCTGTGAGTGGTCACATGACCAACATGATAGTAATAGTAAGGATTCAGTCTATGCACTTTCACATGTGCAAGGATGCGCTCCATAAATGCAACATGCACACTATGAACAGGCAACAGGACCAGCAAAGCAAACTGCTAACTCATTTCATCATATAAATAGGGAGGAAAGGTGCAGATAGGAAAAGAAGAAAAAGGGATGTTCAACCAGAGGAACATTCACAAAGACAACTTTAAGGAAAGTTAGGAGGGGAGAAGGAAGGGCATTTTTGACACAGGTACACATTTTAGTTTTATGACAAAGAAAGATATTGATAGGAAAGTAACAAAGAGCTTGTGTGGGGAGAAAGAACAGCGTATGAAAGGTAGCAGGAGCAGGCAAACATAAAATGGTGACAGAGGCAGATGTAAGTGGTACATATGCAAAAATGGCAGCAACAGTAAAGGGATGCAGGGAAGGCAGCTGTTGATGGGGAGGATTTAAGATACAAACAGGGTATGAGGAATGACATATAAGGAAGGGGGACACCATGATGGAGTACGGTGGGAGTACAGGCAGCCATTGTGAATGTCCTAAAGGAAACTCCACCCAGATGTCAGTCAGCTCTGTAGCTGAGATCATTGGTAGGCTCTGCACTTTGTGGGACACGGCTCTCTAGTCAAATGAGATGCTGCATGGTCTGAATGTGATAGTCCAGCTCTCATTGCACCTCAGACATGATTGGCCATTGCAGTCGATGGTTTGTGAACAAGAGGAATCACTCCAAGCCAGTCTCAAGGGTGGAGCCCCCCCCCCCCCAAGGGGTGCCAACAGAGGCTACCAGCAAGCCCTTCAGGCCACCTTCAGTAAGGTGACCTTCCTTCCCCTTAGGAGCCACTGGTGACTTAGCATCTGGCTGATTGGCTGGAGAAATCCCAGGTGATTGCTACTACTCCACATCCTTTACCATTGGAGGACCTGTAGAAGGAGTAGATAAAAACAGAAAGGGCAATAATTGCATCACATTTGAGCAAGTCTACTACAAATAGAATTTCAGTTACACACTATAGACATGTGCATAGTAAACAAATCCCCCCAGCCTGTAGAAAATATATATGTCCCCCCTTTCTGGGCATTGTAAACATGCCCCCTCATCTGGTTATAGTAAATGTGCTCACTGCCTGGACAGTCTTTCAGGCCACCATAGATAAGCTCTTCTGATGAAATTTTCTCTCTGACAATTTTAAAAGAAAGTAGAAGCTATTTAGCACTATGTGACTCCATCAACAGAATGTAAGGAAACTAACAAACAATAGCAATGATTAAAAATGACAGCAATTATATACAGTTCTTAACATCCATTTTTGCCATGCTGTCCCTAACCTCTGCCTCATACAGATGGAACAGATTGGGTAACACCTTCACAAGTCAGTATAGTGATGCCTGCACTGCTTGATAGAGTGAGTGAAGCCAGTGACAACACTCACCACTCTGGCAAGCTGCTGCCTGGCATCAGGCTTATCTAAAGGCCCATAATAGTTTCCCAGCAGTGACTGCTGGTAGTCCCTGTGCAGCGGATACAAAAAGGTCTTAATTTTCTGCCAACAACAGGCAGAATCCCTGCTGAACCCAGTACCTGAAGAGGCCATGTCCACTCTGTAGGTTTCAAAAGAAGCAAAATGAGAGCCACTTGCACATTGTCGGACAGCAGTGATGCACTAGAGAAAGAATAACTAGCACAATGTGGCAGCTCTGCAGGCTTTGCAGTCAGTGTACATCATCATAATGTGCACACGTACCATTAATCTGCACCTGTGACTCCGTCTTTCCATGATCTGGGTATGAAACTTGGCATCAGTCAGCAGATGTGCAAGTTTTTTATAGGGATAAGAATGTGGAGCAAGCAAGATTTATGAGATCATTGATAATCCAATTGGGCATCTGCAGACCATACTGATCATAAATGTGATGGAATCTGATTGCAAGGTGGATAGTCACAGGTTGGGACTACACATATGAGGCACATTGTTTCAGATACTGCATCACCATCACCCCTGTTCATGAGAGTCACAGCACATTGGCTTGACTGTCATGGTCATGGCCAACAATGGTCAACTAGCTGGTTTGCTGAGATACTTCACTAGTTCCCACCATTCCAATACATCCTTATTCCCCATCTGCATTATGTGTGCCTTGTATTTATTGGCTCCAAACATGGAGAGCACATTAGTTTTTTTATACACTCTGTTAAAGTGCTACAACTTTATTAGGATAGAATGCACCCATCCATGACACTGCAGGACCATATGGTACACCTGGCCTATGTTACAACACATCAGCCCCACCTCAGCACTGGGGATGTAACCCATGACTCCTCTCAAGCTGCTGTCCACCTGAGTGGCTACTAAACACACTTTCCATCATGTGCCTACTTCACCTGTACAACAGATGATGACTGTGCTGTGCCTGACCATCTGGCCTGCATGCAGTCAATGCAGTGTAATACATAGAGTACAGTGATTATGCTTTGATAGCAAGAAAAAGATAAACTTGTTAGGCACTTCTCTGTTGTAAGACCCGATCATTACAGTGCTTAGGAATGCTTAACAAAAGTTTGTTACAAAGCCCTAAGAGCTGTTACAATTGGATGTTATGCTAGGGACAGTGGTTTCTGGCAAAGAACAGTAGCAGAAGGTGAGCTAGGCTTTAAGAGCTGTTAGAACTTCACTCTATCACAAAGAAACAAAACAGGTGTAAGAAGGATATGTAAGTGTCACTTTCTGCCAGAGGGGCACTTCATTTCTGCTTGCTGTGTCTTTTAACTGTTTGGGTTTGCAGAATGTCCCTGTTCTTGCCTCATATTTTGCTCTGTCCTTTTTAAAATCTTTGCTTTTCTGGTAATCATCAGTGATTACAATCAGTTAATAATACCACTTATTAGACTTTTGTACATGTTATTGTTCAGAAAAATGCATAATTGATGCAATGTCTGTCGCTCTGTTAAATTTTTAGTGAATTAGAGCAGTATTTAAAAACTGTCCCTGGGTTTGATTCTTTGTTCCCCACTAATTTGTTCAGAATTCTTAAGCAAAGAAGTTGACAGGTATGCTGCTCACTGTTTAACAGTGCAAATTGCTTTTGAAGCCAGTAAAACATGTTCTGCTTCTATACTTTCTCTCTCTGTCTCATGCTTCTATACTTTCTCTGTCTCTATCTGTCTCTCTCCTTTTCTATTACTTGTAGTACATGGAGCAAGTAAAGCTCCATGCAATACAAAGAATTATGATTCAATCACTGATCATAACTTGTAGTATTTGTTCTTGACATGGATACCAAGATTCACTTCTCAGGCTTCCATGTCTTGAGCACCCAATAAGTGGGTTATGATCAGAGAATTGATCATAATAATCCTGCATGTAATGCATGGGTTGGATATGTTAATACTTACCTTAGTTTTATTCTGTGTTGTCCTTATCATGACCCATAGTTTTGGTCCAGATGCCACTTCTTTGCTAGTTCAGCAGCACATTGCTTCTTCCACTGCTTTGTAAGGGGTGGCTGTGCAGCTGTTCCTCTGACGATTGTGCACCCAACTTCTTTTCCTCTGTTGCTGTAACAGGTCTGACAGGCAATACTGTAATGTTCCCAAGTTGTAGTGTCTTTGATAGTAGCTTGTTGTGCAACATGGCACAAACCACACAACTGACTGCAAGTCCCTGGTATGCTCTGCAATGTGCCACCTGATGTATCTAAGCTGCAGAATCATGGTTTTACCAAACATACATTCAGCAATGTTGTCTGTTTATGAATATTCAAAACTGTATGCCGTCCCAGCCATGGGCTGGGGGTTTGAGTGTGGGGGGGTTATCATCCACATTTTCACCCTCATCACCTAAAACACAGAACAGTGAACACTGTTATAAGTGGCATGCCAACTTCCTTTATGGGAACCACATGTCCTAGCCTTTGTAGCTGCAGTGTGTGCATCTACCAGCTATATGAGTCTATGGGAATGGAATGCTGGTTAAGGCTGTACGTGTGCCACGTGTGGGAATCATGGTCACTGCCTGAGTGATACAGAGAAACATTAATATGTTATAATCTGTGCATAGCACACCACCTGACAGTTGGAGTGGAAGATCTTCTGGTTGATTTACTGGATGCCATATGGAGCAGGTGTGCTATACAAACCTTTGTGTCTACTGGAAGAGGCAGTCCATACACCCCCTCCAATTTCATGTGGTGTCGCTGTCCGCACATTAGCTAGCAACAGTGTCTTGGTCATAAAGTGATGATACATCACCTGTTGGTGGACCCATCTATGACATGGTAGGAGATGGCATACAGTGACACTGGCTCTGGCTCCAAATACAACCATAAGCGCTTGTTGCTCAGGTATGGCTGCTGCTGTTCTTAGCTAGCAGCATGAGTGAAGCTACCGTATACTGAGAAATCTTGATGTTCAGAACAGATGAGCACTGCAACTCTTGACTCTGGATTTATATATCTGTGAATCCCTGCACTATGTTTGATTTCATCATTTGCATTTGTGAATCTCATTAACAAGGTGGCAGTGGGTTGCATTTCATTATGCTGTGATGTGCACACCATGAAGACTACACTGTTTCTTGTATGTGACATTACGTTTGTCTCTGACTTGCACCTCCCTGTGTTTTGCTTCTCATTGTGTTGTTTAACTTAAGGATATGCACAAACTGTTTCTGAATAATCCCAATGGCTATGCATTTCAAACAGAACTTCCAACACATTTTCTCCACAAAAAATAAGCTTTCTAGTAGAAAACTTATTTAAAATTTACCAAATATTGTTAATATAATATAAGCAAAGACAAACGCTGCTCTCGGTAGGATTTTTGCTGCTGAGCTTGAGATAAAGCTGTATATAGCAACTTGACTTATAGTCCACCTCTTTTCTCTAAAAATCTGGGTACTGAAATGGGTCAGATGCATTGCTGTATGAAGAAAATTTCTGATATTGTTCACCCAAAATCTGTATAAAAAAAGACAAAATAGAAAGATGCATTCTATTATGCACTAAAGTACATAAATTATGAACGTTTTGCATTAGGAAATGCCTTATTGTTCATATATACATACATATATATATATATATATATATATATATATATATATATATATATATCTATATATATTCACTAATTGTGAAAGCCATGAGATTTGTAAACATAAAAGTGCAACAGTGGTTAAGGGTTTCTGCCTCACAGTTCCAGAGCCTGGGTTTCAGTCCTGATCTCTTG
>NC_056730.1:556441668-556476668 GCF_019279795.1 Protopterus annectens | reverse complement strand
GTTTCAAGTTTTTCGTGTTCTTATACATCAACTGTGGTTTCTCCCCCACAATCTGGGCTATATGGGTGTCAGTTTGAAGAATTTTCCAGTTCCTATGCAGAATATCCCTTATTGCCCCACTATCCCTAGTATACGAAAAAATAAATGAAGTCTTATTATCTGGCTTCTTATTTACCTTATCATATGTCCGGGGTTTGGAAAAATATGGTTTGGCTCTATTATTCCTCATACCCTTAACATCAACTGCTGTTTTATGAATCTCATATTCGTGATACCCCCCAGTGATGAAATCATTACTCATTTTATTAAGTTCTTCATCCCATCTAGTGTCCCTATCAGTCAGTCTAGAACAACGCATTGCTTGACCCTTCAAAATATTATTAAATATATGGCCAGGGTGCATGCTAGTTCTGTGAAGGTATGATGCATGATAGCAGTCTTTAGTATGTCTATGTGTGTGGACACAGCCTTCATTATCAATGCTCATTTGGATATCTAGAAATTCAATAGCATCTGCAGAATATTTTCCAGTGAACCTTAAAAATTCACTACTGTGATTCATATACTCAATCAGTTCTCGTAGTTTTGATTCATCACCTACCCAGAAAATGCAAAGGCCTTCTGTAGAATATTAAGTATTCACAGGCTAAGGGATGTGTGAGCAGACTTTGAGATTCCCATTCAGCCATTACCATGTTGGCGTAGCTATTGGTACATGGTAGATATAAATATATGTAAATATATCTACACATAAGAGCACACACAGACACACGCACACACACACACACACACACACACACACACACACACACACACACACACACACACACACACACACACACACACACACTCACAGATGCATGTCTTTGAATGTGGGACACACACACGCACACACACACACACACACAGGCACACATACACACACACACACACACATATATATATATATATATATATATATATATATATATATATATATATATATATATATATATATATGTGTCATACTCACAGTGACCACATGACTGTTGTTGGTGTTGGTGCATGTAATTACCCATGATTGCCATGGTTTAGACATGAAGATGGATAAATCTTCCCTTACTCATGGTGTAAGATGTTGAGAAGCATTTTCATATAGGGGTATACTATGATTAATTACGGGTTATTTAGTCCATATGCAGTTAATGTAATATGAATAATCTAAACTGGAAGATCTAATGCCTTAGGATGTTTCAGTCTCATCACAGTGGCACTCCCAAGGTTGCAGAACACATAAAATAATTTTTTAATATCACTGGACCATCTGATGTGAGGGAAAGCTGCCATTCCCCGAGTCTCCACATATATCTGCTCAAAGGATGCACAAACAAAGAGAAGAGGGGGAATGTGGAAAACAAAAATTAAAGTTATTCTCTTCAATGAAAGTCTCACTCATCTTCTCTCACTTTCCAAATTCACAGTGCAGTCAGTACTTGATCTAAGCAGCCCTGATCTAGGAAAAATGTACAAAAGTAATCTTGAAACCTTCCTGCTTTGACATTCCTTGACTCATTATTCTGGGCTATGTCAACATGTAGATTTGCCATTAGACTGTGGAGTTTTTTTTAAGAAAGATATTTTTATATCTTTTAGTAATTCTGATGTACAATGTTCTGTAATGCATTTCTTGATTTTGTAGTGTGTTCCTGCTGTTGAGAGTGAATAAGTGAGTGAGTGAGTGAGTGAGTGAGTGAGTGGATGAGTGAGAATATTTTAGATATTCACTTTACATTACTCTCATGTGCCTGACCACATTTAGGCTGCCAACCATAGGAGTACATTTAATATCAGTAGCAGGGCAGCTAAACAGTACTTGCTGATGTTAACATTTTTTAGATTAATTTACTGTGTTTACATTTTACAGGAATGGAAAAAAAGATGTTTACGAGATTTGTACAGTCTTACAGTTACTACTGTGCAGGTCATTTTGTTTTAAGTAGTAATGCTTTAGTTTGGGATGAGTGTGCTGAGATAGTAATAGTAAAAGTTTTCATTTTAAATTAATTCGCTAAGTGGATCTTTTTGTGGGTGACGGCTGCGTTTTAATATTTAACCAATAATGTTTGCATTTTATTATCTGCTTTAGATCCATTGTAGAAAACACCATCATACTGATGGAATTAAATGCTTTACACAACTTTCCAATCTCTTATAGGTTCATAGGTTTATAGGTAGATACCAGGCTATCTGCCTGAGGGCATTTATAAGCCTAGCCAGAGTGTGTCAGCTTTCGCCGCCCCATTGATTACTTAATTGAGCCTCTGTCAAGAAGAGCGATCCCAGGGGTGTATTTTTTGTTACCCATCCATTCATCAAGGTTTCGCTTGAAGAGTGTTAGTGAGGGGCTCTGCCTAATGTAGTTAGGAATTTTGTTCCAAAGCATGGGGAGTTTCTGTGACAGGAATCTATCCCTCCAGCATGTTCTATTTACTGTTGTGGTGAGGTTTAGCTCACTAGACCAAGTGGCTCGCAGTGACTTGGATTTCTTTAGGTGGAGCATGTCCATCAGTTCTGAGTTGGACATGGCTTTGTAAGTCAGGCAGAGATCACCTCTGAGTAAGCGATATGCCACTGAGTACAGCCGGAGTTTTTCCAGTCGGGCTGCCTAGGACATATGTTTGAGGCCAGTAATCCTCTTGGTGAGGTACTTTTGTGGTCTTTCCAGCTGTTGGAAGTGTCTTGTGAGGTACATCCCAAATGAGGCATTGTACTCTACAATGGGTCTGATGAGTGATGAGTAGAGGGGGCACTATAACCTCTTTATTTCTAGATGCGAACCCTTTAGTAATTAGATAGGCTACATAGAAGAATTTCCTAACTACTTTGGCAATATGATTGTCAAAGGAGAGATTACTGTCTATCTGGGTCCCCAGATCTCTTATTACCTCTTCTGTATTAAGGGGGCTACCACCTATGTGATAATTCATGGGTGTTTTGTTTTTCCCAAATGGGATGACTATGCACTTTTTGGCATTTAGCTTGAGACCATGACTTTGACACCAGGTGTCCGTCTCAGTAAGGCCCTTTTGGAGAATGTCCATGTCAGCTGGAGAGTCAATTATGGCTCCCAGTTTGTAGTCATCGGCAAACTTGGTTAGCCATAGTCCTCCTGTGTGTGCCTGTACTTCTGAGAAGTATATGCCAAACAGTAGGGGTCCCAGGACCGTGCCTTGTGGGATACCACTTGTGACTGGTTTAGTGTTGGACCTGGAGCCCACTATTCTTACCGTGTGAGTTCTGTCTGTAAGCCAGTTAGCAACCCATCTCGTGACGTAGGGGGTTATGTTCAGGCTGGTGACTTTTTCTATAATTCCCGAGTGGGGAATGGTGTCAAAAGCCTTGGCGAGGTCAAGGTAGGCTGTGTGAGCCACCTTCCCCTCATCTATGGCCTTGGTGACTGTCTCAAAGAAGTCAACCAGGTTTACTAGGCATGATCTGCCCTTAACAAAGCCGAACTGGGTTGGGTCAAGTGTTTGGAGGTTCCCAATGTCTTTGTTAATGAGTTCCATGATGATGCGCTTCATAGCCTTGCAGACCAGGCTAGTCAGGCTTATGGGGTGATAGTTACCAGGGTCAGTTGCGGCCCCTCCTTTGTGGTGCAGAATAACTGTTGCTGTGCACCATTCTGTGGGCACGTAGCCTGTGGAGAGGCTGAGGTTGAACAGTGTGTTTAGGTGGGAGGTTAGTTTGTTCTTGAGTTCGTGCAAGATGCAGCCTGGAACACCATCTGGCCCCATTGACGCTGTGCTTTTGGCTTTTGAAAGGGCTGTTTTCACCTGTGCATATGTGATTTCTAGGACACTACACTTTTCCAGTATTATTGTGGGCCCTTTTGGGGGTGAGAGGGGGGTGAAGTTTGCACTGAATCTATCTGCCAGGATGTTGGCAATATCAGTAGGTTCAGTATATTTTGTGCTATTTTGCACTAGCTCAGAGCATATCTGTGAGTTGCCACTTAGATTCCTGACATAGCTAAAGAAGGCTTTGTGGTTATCTTTCAAATCCTTGGCTATTTGTCTATCGAAGTTAGCCTTGGATGATTTTTATGAGGGATCTGAGTTTCTTACTGATATTGATCAGGGATGTCTTTCCTTCTTGGGATTTGCTTCTTTTCTGAACTAGTTTCCTCCTTCTATTGTATAACCTTTTTATGGCAGGGGTCCAGCAGACTGGTTTTCTTCTCTTAGGGGAGTGAGTCTTGGTTTTGCTAGGGATGGCACGATCCATGCATCCTTGTAGGTGCTCATAGAGTGCATTTGTAAAGGTTCCTGCATCTGTACACTGTTATCCTTTAGCGTGGGGGCTGTGAAACTTACCACCTCTGTATTAAGTAAGGTGAAGTTTGCTACAGAAAAAATTTTCACTGTGGTTTTCTTGGTTGGGGGTGGTGGTGTGGTGTGGACATCCAGAGTGATTAGTTTATGGTCTGATCTAACCAGTGATGGGTTGACATCCGGTGCAGAACTCCTGTTGCCCATGTTGATGATGACCAGTTCCAATATATTTTCACCTCTGGTAGGGGAGTTTACCAGCTGATCCAGGGCATTTGAGTTGACAAATTCCAGGAAGCACTGGACCTGGGAGTTTGTACTTGAGTAGTTTTCCCAGTTAACGGTAGGGTAATTGAAATCGCCCAATATCAAGGTGTTCGGACCTTCATGTTTTCCAATGTCTCCAGAAAGGCGGAGTGGTGGTCCTGGGTCATGGAGGGTGATCTGTAACAGGCCACAATTTGCATTGCAGGTTTGCCCAATGTTAGTTGCACATGGATGATCTCAGAGGTATCATGCTGCGCCACTAACCTGGAGGTGTAGGTATCCTTGATGAATATGGATACACCCCTCTCCTTTTTTGTTTCGGTCCATGTTCTGTGGCTGAAATGTGTAGTATGAGTTGTAGCCGTATAGTGCTGGGGTGCTCTGTGGAGCCTTGAACCAGGTTTCAGTTACTGTACAGATGTCGATGTTCTCCCTACCGAGGAGTGCTTCGAGCACATGCATTTTGAGATTTAAACTCCTGGCGTTGAGTAGAATAACCCTCATTTTTTTATTTGTGCTGTTTATGGAGGTGGATTTGACTTTTGAGCCTTGCCTAAAAAAGGCACTATGGGGGCAGCAAGAGCCTTGGCCAGTATTCGAAAGCCTAGGGGTGACAGGTGCAAGCCATCTCTTGCAAAGCAATGAGGCTTGTCGAGCACGTCATCCCAAGCTGACAGACACTGGATCCCCTTTGAATTACACCAGAAGCTTAGCCAATTGTTGAAATTGATATTTTTTTCTTTATACTGCAGTATCATTCTTGGTGAGGGCAGGATTCTACTCAGGGTCAGGGTCATACCCGCCTGGGCTACATGGTCAGAGAGCTCTTCCATGTCTTTTCATGTAGTCCAGGGTGGTACATCTCAGGTCATTCACACCAACATGAACAATGACAGAGTCATATTTGTACTTATTCTGGAGTGACCTGAGTGCTTGTATTATGTGGCGGATTCCGGCTCCCGACAGGCAGTAATTGTAACCTTCTCCTTGTCCAGCCTAGTAAGTGGGACATCAGTGTGCCTGACTATAGAGTCACCTATTACTAGTGTGTAGGTATGTTATTTCGCCTTAAGGGCTGTGATTGTGCGTCACACTGATTTTGTGTTTTATGTGTTGTCTGGTTTGTGATGGGAGGTGCTGTACATTGACTTTGTTTGCTAAAATGAAGTTCTTAACCAGCATGAGTAGTGAAGTCTAATTAGTTCCATTACTGTCTTTAGGGCTCTGCTGTTGAAGTAATATGATTAAACAGGAAAATAAACAAGATAGCAGAAATGAGTGATTTACTGAAGCCATTTGCTAAACTGTTCAAACATTAAAGAATCCCACTAAGGAAATAAAATCTACTTCAAGGTGCTATGACCTCGAGTAGGTTATGTACTTGTAGAAATGTGGTGGCTATCCAATAACAGGGATGGTGGAGTGGGGGCTACCTTTTGCTTGTTACTTGTTTGTTATCTGAATGGCTTGATGAAATCAGCATCAGCATCAACCCCCTTTCCCCATTTTATACAGGGGTCAAGGTGTCACATCAACAGTGATCATAACTTAGATCCAATGTTCACAGCACCTGGTGGGTTTTAATAAATTGCCTTTTACCAGAGTGTTCAGGCAACATAATTCATTAACCCATGTAGCCTGTCCTTTCTGTTCTTATTCAACACATTATAGAATTTAAGTAGGACTGGCTAAGTCTTCTGACCCTGACAACTTCCAAGAACCACCTCTCATCCTGAATTCTGTTGTGGAAGATTGCTCTGTACATATATCAATGTCTTTGTGAAAACAAATAAAACACACTTTCTCACATTGTCCTTATTCATTTTATGTTTTTGTGCTGACTTGTTTTTCACAGCTTGTTTCTAGGAATTTATCCACTCGAACTCTTACTCAGCGCATTATAGAATTTAAATAGCACTGGCCAAGTCTTCTTACTTGTTACATATTTGATTACAGTTGAATTCTGAATTCAAGGGATCCTAGGATCCCAACATTTTTGACGAAAGCTCCAGAGACTAGAGAATATGTCAAGCATGATATTTGCCAATTGACACAATGGTCTTTCTTCTGGGGCAATAACAACCTTAGAATTAGAATACAGTAGTGGAAAAGAACACAGATCCCACATGGTTTATATGTTTTGAAGAGTTGGCTGTGATCATTTTTCAGTTACTTGTGTTTGATGCATTTGGACTGTGTGAATAATAGTTCAGTAAATGGTCCTGCTGTCATACATGTTATATTTACTTCTTTTGACTGTCCTACAATA
Organism: Protopterus annectens; assembly: GCF_019279795.1. Lineage (NCBI taxonomy): Eukaryota > Metazoa > Chordata > Ceratodontiformes > Protopteridae > Protopterus > Protopterus annectens. The sequence continues at coordinate 556,469,822 of NC_056730.1, read as the reverse complement.
ACACTGTATTTTTAGTTGTCTTTACAGAAGTGGGATATTTGTCCTCTAGAGTTCTGCACAAGGGATGATACAGGCTATGTTATACTGGTGCCCTAGTATGCCCTGGGTGCTTCCTACTTCTGTTTTAACATTGCTTGCTTGTAATGTTACTTGACACAACTATTACATTCTTTTTCCAGCTTTTTCTTCAATAATATTTTGTTTTCGAATCTTTGAGAGCCTTTATTTGTACCACTGACCTGACATCATTCCTTCCCCCAATCCACATAGCCCAGTTGTTTCCTCTTGGAAGATGAGAACAAAGATGACATCATGCAACAGGTAGAGAAGGATTTTAATTTCTGCAAGACAACATGAACTTGGATGGGATAGAGCACTCCTAGTCCCAAGGGACTGAGTATGCAGTGATGGTCAATGGCTGTCACAGTATGCTCTGATGAGACCACTGAGTGTCTGCCCAGACCTCCTATTATTTGTATCACAACCATCAATGGAATTTTCACCCCCCTCCCATCTCCTACTAGAGTGTGCTGTAGTGATGGAATGAGACCTGGCATCAGATGCCCGCCTTCAGCCATTTTATCCACTTGCATTGAACTTGTCTACTGTTCAAACTCTGGTTTCCTGTGCCCCTTTCCGCTTTTATTATTAATGTTTTGCAACGAACACTGCATTTGCTTTCTGAGTTGTTTTTTTCCTTTTGTTTTTTTCATTTTAAGTTCTTACGCTGAGTGTAAATCGACCTATTACTAAGCAGTCCACCAACCTTACACAATTCCTTCATAACTTTTTCCACCATCTCGTTACGTGTCCTTGCTAAAGACTTTTGCATAATTTTCCAAGTCTTCATTTTTTTCTCTCACAGTATCTACAGTATCACTTTTGAAAACATTAAAAAAGATTGAATTCAGTACAGAATCCGTTAGTATCCCACATATATCCACCTTTGTTTCTCGTGGGTACTTCATTTAACATTACATTTTGTGTCCACTTCTTGCAGTAGTGTTTTACTCTGGCTGCTATTCCTGGATCAAGTCTAAGAAGTTTTGGTGTCTTTAAACTTTTATTTGTCACCATACTTGTCACAGTTATGAAGGTTTTTTTTTTTAAGACCATTGTATTTCTGTATGAGATGCAGCACTTGAGAAAACTGGGTAGTAGCGTTAAAGCAAAGTATTAAACAGTGAGTTTTGATTGAGAGGAACCTGACTGCTATTCTGCCTGACGCATCTTTGCAAGAAGGCCCTTAGAGCACCTAATCAAGAAGGCTACTTTTTTGTCTTCTCACTAATAAAATAGCTCAGCCATCTGGTGCTACAGGCCTTTGAAATATTATATTTTTACTCAGCAGGACTGAGGAAAGACTGAAATGTTACATTAGCCCAGTTGTAGTGTTTGCTCACATCCACAAAGATTTTTAACATATGTTTCCTGTGTTTAGTGATGCCCTGAGAGAGCTTGTCTAAATCTCATCTGGATGTCTTTAACAATCCTGGTATTTAACTGCATTATTTCATAGGGAAAACGATGATATACATCAGCTCATTTTTCTGCTCATTCTTGGTACAGCATGCCAACTCTCCCATCAACAGAAGTCAGTATATTGTTTGTTTTTTGGCTCCAGGAGTGCATTTTCTGCCTCAGTGTCTTTTAAGTTGTTGTCATAAGTGCTACAAATGACATTCATTGTTTACTGCTTTTGGAGTTTTTGGAACAGTGTTCTTTCATTGCTAGGTGTGAGTCAGGTACATTGTTGTAATGTAAATTACTGATAGAAAGATGACATCACTTCAAATCCCATTGCTCCAACACTGTTCTTTGGAATATTTCTACAGGCACACTAACTGACTCATTGTTACTGTGTAATACAGATGTTACACAGACAAGCTCTGAATCAATTTTGCAGACAAGACCTATCTCACCCAGCCAGTTAAAGAGTGACCACTCATCTGCTTCACTGGGAAACTTGTAATTTCTGAATATTACTCATTTAACTGCACAGAGTAATTGACAGCATCCCAGATGGCAGGCAGTATTTCCTACCACTAACTAACAATACAACATAGAAGTTATACAAGTACATTCAGCTGCACATTCCTTCTATCATTCTTAGGTACACTTTATGTTTTCTCTTCCCACCTACACGTTTTAGGACATTTCTCCTTATCAATCGATCATTTCAAATTCAGCCTGTCTCTATTCTTTTTTGTCTTGTTACTACATTCATTTAAAAAAAGACAAAAAAAACCCTCTTAAATTCTACATATTATACTAACCATAACTATTCTGAGAGAACTAAACCTATAGCACTATTTTACCCAGCACAATGGTGCAATAAAGAACAGGCCCAACAGCAGCACTGCCATATTTGCACTATACTCAAAGCAGCTACCATTTTTCAAACCTCTGAAAATATTTTCACCTGTAACCTCCATTGTACTCCTCAGCACACCCCCAAAAGCAGCTGTCTTCCAAACTACTCATACTACCATATGCATTCAATATCTACATCAACCCCCCATTCTGTCTATTTAATGGCCTTGGGTAATAATCAGTACTATGACAGTAAAAGTTTTGCTGATTTCAAGCATAAGCTGTTCTCTCTCACGCTATTAATTGGTTTAGGAGCCATAAACAACTTAAGTTATATATTTCTGGATAGCTTTGTAAGTCACCCCAGTGTGGCCACTGATGTCTCAAATACTTTTGTATTTGGTTGGATACCAGGCAGGGGTCTAACTTCTCTACTTCAGCTTGCTGCGTTTGCCTCCATTTCACTCTCGTATCTTACCCCTATTAATCCCACCTGTTACTTATTTACTGTTTTCACAGTCACTCCACCCCCATCTTCTCTCAACCAGTAACAATCTCTTTTTATCTTGATGAAGTAGACTATGTCACACTTAAGTAATTTCCTCATTTGTATCTGCCCACTACCTCATTTCCTGTCATTTTCCCTCTGTCCCCCCCCTTCCAACATTCAAGTATCATTCTGTATGACTTGCTCACTTTTTAGTCCACTGTAGTACTGCCCACTGGCTGACCTGTAATAATCAAGCTGTGCCTCTTTCTTATATCTCATTAAAATTAGTCTAAAAATTTTCAGTTATACTTTTGGTTTGCTCCCTGGGCATACCTTGGCTGTTTTCTTCTGTTGAATTCATATTAAGTTCTCCAGTAACCTTATGTACACAACATCACGATACATTTGTAGCTGATAACATTGCAATGTACTACAAGATAACATTACAGATTGCATTCGGCCTACCAGTCATCACTATAACCCTTCACCATTACACCGTAGAAAAACAAGCAACATTCTACTCCACTAGAATGGCAAAACAAACACAATCTATGAACATTACTTGTGTGAAATAGTACAACTTCTAGTCTTACTTGTTTCTCTTTTGCTTCTTTCTCCACTCATGAGCTGTCGCAGCCCACTTAATACATTATACTGTTACCCTTACACTGTCACACAACCGCTTAATCTAAAAATTGCTAATAGTGCGACAATAAACCCCCAGATTTTTAGATCTAACACAATTGACCTATTAATTCTAAAATGTCCACCAATGAAACAAACATCTAGAATTAAGCAAGCTACATATAGCCAAACCTTACTGCAGAAATCTAAACACAAGTATAGACTTAAATACAAATTACGTCTGAAAATTTGGAAATGTTCATCCTAATTCAGGACGTGCCATACATAATAATGTCTGTCTTGAACAATCCTAATACACCTTTCTGGAGAAGCCCTTCTAAATTAAAGCTGTGTTGTGTAAATGCCCATTATGCGCAGAGTAAAATAACAGACCTGCATATCTGGATATCTCTCGGTGGTTTTATGATGTTTGCACAAAATGTCATAAAATTGAAGTACATACGATCATACCCAAATGGTAGATCATGGCAACATCAAAAAGAAAAAAAAAACATCTTTTGCAATGGGGCAAGTCCCCCCTGCTCCCCCACACCCTTTGCTAAATCTATATACCAACTCTGAGACTGCACAACAGCAAGGAAAGGGCAAATTTCCCAATCTCCACTGTTCCACGATCTCAGTCAGGAAAAGCCAGTAATGTAATCAGCTGATTTTTGATAATTTTCCATAAGCAGTGTTACTGGTACACTTCTGTATAGTCTGGTGCCTTAAACTGTAACAGAATTCAGTAGTGACAGCATTGCTTTTTCTGCTGCAGAATTTCTGCTTTAGTGCTTTTACAGTTGTTGATCTTCCAGTTTTGATCATGCAGTTTTATATTCTGCTTATTTTTACCTGGTTAATGTTGCATTCCAGTGTCTTTTTGTTCCCCTCCTCTTTTTGTTTGCCCCATCTCCCACTGAGACATTAAGCTAAAGTTTTTAAATTTACAACCTGCAGCTCGGAGAAGTTGCATTCAAATGCCTTTCTATTTCTCTGTCCTTTGTGTCTGCCCAACCACCCAATGAGACATGAAACTAAAGTTTCTGGAAGAGCTCCGATATTGGCTTTGTTTGATTAAATCCCTCTCTAGTTAGCTTGCCTCTTACTTGAAATATTTCCCAAACCACCTCTTCCCTTTATGGTAATCCATAGCCCTCAACCTTCCATCTACAGAATATGGAACATTGCCTTTCATAATGTGCAGCAAATAGGGGTGGTACCTTTTAAGCAGGCCAAAGAGGGACACGAGGATGTGGCAATATGACATTGGCGACACCCTCTAACATTACCATGTGGTGAAGGAGACACAGGTATGGGTACAACAGTATGAAGTTATTACAGCATACTGAAATCTCACAAAACATTTAAATTATGCAGCTTTAACAGTAAAGGTGAAGCATTACTGCAAAAAACCCACACATTACTCAGTTGTAACACTAAGTAAACTTTACAGAAAAAGTACTACTTGTATTTGACAATTGCATTCATTTAAAAAAAGCCAAAAAAAAAAAAAAATAACCTCTTAAATTCTACATATTACACTAACCATAACTATTCTGAGAGAACTAAACCTATAGCACTATTTTACCCAGCACAGTTGTGCAATAAAGAACAGGCCCAACAGCAGCACTGACATATTTGCACTATACTCAAAGCAGTACATTTTAAACTTATTAAAGACAGCATTAAAAATAAAAAATACACACATTTCCACCCAAAAAGTCCATACTGTCCCAAAACATTTCCATTTCTAAACACAAAGTACCATAAAACGGCCACGATAACATTAGAAATATATCAATTATTACACATTTATCCATGAAGATTGTCCCCACCAGATATAAAAAAAAAAATTCAATACATACATTTTAACTTTTAAAAACTACCTCTTCCAAATCATTCCAAAACAACCGCAACTATAGACTAAATTTTATACACACACACACGTGTGTGTGTGTGTGTGTGTGTGTGTGTGTGTGTGTGTGTGTGTGTGTGTGTGTGTGTATGTATATATGGGTCCCCTTCACTACACTGACATGCCACAAAGCCGAGACCAAAAGACCGACGACGCAGATGATCGACAAGGTGAAATCCCGACAGCCGAAACACCGACATGGGCAATGTGTGAGCGTGACTCGGTAAGTGTGCGATAGTGAGGGATTTAGGGTTAGGGAGCGGACAGATAAGTGTGCGATAGTGAGGGATTTAGGGTTAGGGTGTGGGAAAGGTGAGTGTGCGGTAGTGTCGGACTTAGGGTTAGGGTGCGGGTAAGGTAAGTGTGTGATAGTGATGGACTGTAGTTTTAGGGGTGGGTTAAGTGAGTTAGGGTTAGGGTGCGGGTAGGGTAAGTGTGCGATAGTGTCGGACCTTAGGGTTAGGGTTTGGGTTAAGGTTAGTGCATATATAGTTGTGTGTAATGTGTAGTTTACATTTTGTGTGTCGGTGTTTTGGGTGTCGGTGTTATGGTGTTCAGTTTTGTGAGTTGTCGGTTTTGTGTGTTTTTGGTCTTTTGGTCTCGGTGTTTTGGGTGTCGGCTTTGTGGCGTGTCGGTGTAGTGAAGGGGACCCATATATATATATATATATATATATATATATATATATATATATATATATATATGTATATATATATTTACACTAAGCCCCTAAGGAAAGCAAACACACTTCCCAGGACCCTCATCATAGGGGTCTCCATTGTAAGATATACTGATGCCCCTCTAACCAGGCTAAACAAGGATAGCATAATGGTTAGTTGCTTATATGGAGCCAGGGTCTGCCAAATCACACATGCACCCAAGTCATTACACCACAGGTACCACTATGATTCCACCATAGTCCATGTAGGTGTAAATTACCCAAAGTGTACCTCTCTGGACTATATGATGAGAGACATTATGGAGCTCTCAGACTGTGTCTCAGGCCGTTATGAACCTAGCATGGAGCAGCATGTTACTGTCACTGAGGATGATGCTAAACAAATGAGCAAAAAATGGTTGATTTTAACAATTGTCTGTCTTTCTGGTGTCATTCTAAGGGGTTTCTATATTTGTCATCTTGGGAGTACATGGTTAACAGACCACACTACTTTGCCAAGGGTGAACTGCACCTTATCCCTCTAGGCTTTTGAATGCTGGCTAAATCTTTATCTAACCCATAGTGCTTTTTAGGCAATATCTAACTAGGAACTATTGCTGTGGCACAAGGGGCAAGGGCAGTGACTTTAGATAAAGAATTCAGCCTATTAAGGGTTTAAATCCAACTACAAGAAATGTTTAACTATCTCTGTGGCACAGAGTGTGAGTGCAGGGACTTTAGATAAAATGTACAGCTGATCAAAGGTTCGATTCCAGCCAAAATGGCAAACCCACAAACATAGCGAAATCAACTCAACTGAACCTCAAGGTGTTACTGCTCAGTCCCAGGAGCCTAACTAAAAAAAAAAAAAAAGCCCTCCTCACACTTGAGAATACAGACATCTTTACAGTTACCAGGACACAGTTTAAAGTGCCAGAGAGTACCTCGGAAGTGCAAGATTTCAATGCCTTCCACACTTTTTTGACCAGTAGCTGGACAGACAACGGCTAAAGGTGTAATTGTTTTGATATACATTAATAACAACATACCTACAGGATGGTCATACAGGATGATGTACTGCAACTCCTCCACATACAGATCACCACAGACAAAAATTCTGTACTATATCTTAGCCAGCTATAGGTCACCCTGCATGTCCCAAGAAACTCGTAATGTATACTAGGACCTACTGGAGACACTTACCATACAACCAAACACCCTAACCATACAACCAAACACCCTACTGATGGGAAACTTAAATAGGGGACTGGGAATCCTACATGTCCTCAAATCTATGGGAACATAGATTCCTGGACTTCAAAAATACAAACATAATTGACCAAATAGTAAAAACACCTACTTCAGGCTCCAACATACTGGACCTTATACTCACAGTATGCATGATCTGGAAGCATGGGTGATTTTATCAGTTTGGTTGTCATATCCTATACCCCAATCTTGTTTAAAACCTGATGCATTCATTCTACATGTCCTCCTACATAACTTCACAAGTTTGAGGTGGATAAGTCAAGTTTCTGCAGTGACGTGGAAATAATTCTGCTTGTCTGGAAAACAGCCAAGGTTATTATCAATTCTACACTGGCTGAATTTGGGACCCAAATGAGTTGTTATCAAATGACTGGTAGAGCTGAACCCCACTTCATCATACTCCTTAAAAAAGAAATTCCATACTGGCTTAGTTTCACATCCACTAGGTTACCCCAACACTCTTAGCTAACATTACAACAGCACTTTGTTGCCATACCCACTTACTTTATTATTCTGTATATGAAGTAGCTGCACCATGGAGAAGAGTGATTGACATGCGATGTAACACCAGTCTTTTTTCTGAGGCACACTGACACAAGACTATCCAAGCACTCAGCATGTGACTACTATGATCTTGGTCTATATAACGTGAACATTGTGATAGAAACAAATGCAACACTCCGTGTGTGATACAAACAAATGCAACACTCCATGTGTGATACAAACAAATGCAACACTCAGTTATTATTTGCAGAACAAATATGACCCAAGCGTACATGGTCTGAACAAATAACTGTAAGCCCTCGGTTTCAGGTAGTTATTAGCAAGAGATATACTAGTACTGGGAGATGTTTATATTAAGTGTATGGTCTACTGCAAGCTCTGCTAACCCACATTATTAGCAGATATCTTATTGTTTTATAGAACCTTTGACCAACCTTTCTAGAGTTTCTGTAATACAAACAGGGTCTCCCACATTGTTTGGATTCTGATAGTCATACTTATAAATGTTCTTCAATTTAAGATCGTACTTTCTGCCCCTACAGTCAGGTCTTGAGTAAAGCACAAGCCATCTCCTGTAGTCTCTTACTTTAGAATACCTTCTCTAAGGTAAGATCTAATACTCTGATTGAAGCCCTTCTGTTTTGCTTTTGGCCATCTATACTCCATCCATTTAACAATATGGGATTCAATTTGGATGCCTAAAGCAAAGCTGCAATGATGGAGAAAACTTGTGCAGTGTGGTCATCGTGCCTATTTCATCTGTGGTGTATATGGCTGTTGATTCACCTCAGGAATTAATGCAGAAGGAAATTACATCGGCAGAAGACACCATATGTCCAGAGTCGATAGGTTAAGCTTATTGTGAACTTGACAAGATTCCAAGATGAAATCAGCTGCTCTTCAGTGAGGTCCAGAAAGTCAAATCCCTTAACTATTTTGATGCCAAAATGTCTCAACACGTATACCTTTTGTATTGCTGAACAAACTTGAGATAGATGTTCTGTGCTTCTGTCCTCTGATCCAGACATTTACCCCAGCTATAAGCCATCTTCACTTTATGTTTTCCACAAGTATGCTATCAGCTATTTTTTTTAGAAAATTTAAGAGAGGCATATAAAAATACGGCCCTGTCTTAGAAAAGAGTAACTGGCTCTGATATTCTGCAGTCTAACTTGCTTCAGCTATGTGGTTATAATTTTGTGAAGCCTCTTTTGCACACAGTTTTCATTGGTGTCATTCATAAAATATGGGGAAAATTCTGTTGTTGTGATACCATACACAAAGGCTATGTTTTCTCTGCAGTGGATAGCTGTAATCCTATCATGACATGTTACATGTCCAAAGGTATCAGAGAATGTAGTTTTAGGAGCAAATAAAAAAAAAAGATAAAAATTCTCTTTCTGGACTCTAGCATAATTATGATAGACCACATTACTCAAATGGTCACCTGGAACTTGTAAGTCTGAATAACTTACAACACAGAAGGGTCTGCCGTACAAGCATGGTGTTAGATGACTTGGCCAGAGCCCTTGGTTGAATGAATTAATGACTCTTAGCACAGCATCTAAGGGATCTCATCAAGTTAGTGATCAAGAGTGCCAATGATTTTATTTAATTTTATTTACCAGGTTTGTTAGACTGGGTTGTCAAAAACCCCTTTTCAACAGAAGGCCAGGGAGAAAAGCTCCAACATATTGCAGACATTTTTAAGCAGACATTCAGCAATTTACATGAACAGACATTAAGTAACATACAGTAATGCTTACAGATGCTGTACAATTGTTAATTATATTACATTCATGTAAAATAATGGAAACTATTACAGTATAAAAGATACTTAAGCATTTAGTAGACGTTGAACACTGAGCATTTGAAGAGGTTCATTAGTGGGTTTGTCATATAGCTAATAGACCACGTGACTAGTGATTAGAAATTCAGAGAAATAGAAGTAAGGGAAGGAACTCAGTAGGGCAGAAATGCTAACATTGAAGTTAAGAGGTGGATATTCAAATGGCTGTCATAAGGTTTACATTAGAAGTATAGAGGTGAGGTGTCTAGCAGCATCACTGCTATGAGAACAAAGTTAACTATAGTAATGTTGAAGTTAGAGCCAAAAACTTCTCATTTCAGGTATCCCGGAGAGATCCATGCTTCCTCTAGCACTGTTTGTATTAATTAGTAACTACCTTAACTGGAAAATCTTTGCTGTATACATACTCAGTCTTGTTTGTTAACGACTTCTTGCAAATGACACTGTCTTCTTTTTCACAGGATCAATAGAAAAAAAATCAAAGTCCTTTAGCAGGACTTCTGTGATACAAACATAGACAGTTGGTTTTGATTCTTACTAAAAGCTGTAGTCCTTCCCTAGTAACCGATAAATCTTTGTGATAGGGATAAAGTACTGAAAGAGTACAAGTTTCAACTTCTTCTATTACCTTTCTCTGGCATTCAGAAATAATGGTTATTACCCCTAGTGTAAGCTAAAAATGTGGTAATGGTCCCTGCTAAAAATGAGTGTGTTACTGGATCTTGTTGTTTGAGAGTGAATAAATAAAGGCATCTTTGTGGCACAAATAGAATTGAACCTTTTTGTAATCAGAACTCTTTCTGCCTGCAGCTCTGCAACATCACAGATTCTGCGTAATAAAATCTGCATGTCCATTCTTCTTACAACCTGGGAAGTACTGTTTTAAAAGGTCCAGGAAAGTGCACTGGCTTTCCTTCAGGGAAAAGGCTGACCTTACACTTACACTGCTATTTCATAACCCCTAATTTATTGACTGTGCTCTCCCAAGTGGCTAGAGGCTCTTTGTCAAAACAACTACTGAAGAGTTTTGCTGCTCACAGACATTCCATAAGTTAGCTATTTCTAGGACTCGAATCAAAGCTGGAAACAGGGTCTTTTCTCTGGCTGTTTAGTGTTCCTTTTCCCTCTGATGAGAATGAACTCTCTAATCAAGTTTATATGGAGTTGGAAAATTCCTGAAACAAAAAATTAATTGTGAGCATAACATTACTTACATTTCCTTTTTTAGTATAAAATATAAATAATCAGTTAAACTATAAGGATTTAGTCATGGATTTCCAGATAATTATGATCTAAGACAGTTTTCATTGCCATTTCAACTGTTCAGCTTTCATTTCTGTAATTTCTTAGATATAATTACTCTTTCAATAATTATAAAGTTATGCACTGGCTTCTGTCTTATTTACTATTTGTTTGATTAACTTTGGTGCTGTTGCTCTGATTTTTATTTGCTTTCCTATGTGAACCTTTCCTGACATCATGCATATGCTTGCTGTGTGGCAAGGTTGTGACAGAAAAGAAATATTTAAATCAGTGCAGCTGTGCAAAAGTCCAGAAATCCAGTTTGTACTCCATACTCCAGACCATTTCAAAATATTTTTGGTCTTCTCTATTTTTTCAGGATTATTTTGTATTTATTATTGTTTTCCTTTCTTGAAATAAAGTATATTATTATTATCTATATACAGAAATCAGTCCATTCTTACAATTAAAACAGTTGATAAACTGTATTTTATAGTGCTGTTATTTTCTGATATTTGTTCATATATGTTCAGGTAGTTGCTAAGGATGCAATCAGGGTTGCCAGATGTTCCTATTTGAGCAGGACTGTTCTGAGATCTGCAGCCCAATCCTGAGTCCCACGCTGCCTGTTAAAATCCTGGCGAAACAGCCCACTGTTCCACATTGAACAGAAGAGGCTCCAATTTGTGATTTTTGATTGGCTCATACACCAGCATACGGGCCAATCATAAATCACAAACCAGAGTCACTTCTGTTCTGTGAGAAACAGCGGGCTGTTGCGCATTGAACAGAAGAGGCTCTGCTGCGCGATGTTTGATTGGCTCACATACCGCAAAGCGGAGCTATTTCTGTTTCATACAGAACAGCAGAAAGTTCCACGACAGACCTTTTTTTTTTTTTTTTTTTTTTTTTTTAGTGGAGATTTGGGTCCCTACCGGTTCATTCAGAAATCTGGCAACTCTGGATGCAATCCAGGTGACAATTGAGTAATCTAGCCTGTTTGCCCTGAAAACCATATGTTTTACCATCTTGCATGCTGTTCTGTTACTCATTTTCTGTATGTGTCTTCACTCAGCATGGTGAGACAACTTTTGTGTGAGATTGAATCACTACTGGTTGAAATCATTCCCTGAAGAAATGATGTCAGTAGTCAGGGTTTGTAAATTTTGTTTGTTTGTTTGCTTGTTTATTTGTGTATTAAATGTGTTAACTGGGATAGTATAATTGAATCCTTATTTATTTATTTGACATTTGCTAACCATGATAGTCCGACTGGGTCACAGAACCAGTTTTCAGTGAAGACCCGGGGAGAAAAAAATCCACATTTAGACATTTATGTCCCTGTATAGATAGATGATAATTGTTTTGACATTAAGTAAGTTAGGACTTGACATTTAGATCAGATTAAACATTGGCAGTGTCCAGTAGCTAGAGTTTTGCAATAAAACATTTACATCATTTGTAAGAATTATAAGTGTTTTAACAATGGATTTCTATAGAAGAATGTAAAAATGTATTTAGAACATATTGACGTGAGAGTAGTCTTACTCTAGATCATGTGAGCAGATATACTTGGAGAGGGGGAGAAATTGCAGTTAGTTTGTGAGGGGGTTTAGCTAGACAAGAAGAGGAGTATAGACCAAGGATATGGGAGAGCGGAGAAGATTTTTGGAGGGGGGCTTTATAAATATGAAATGGGGTAATACAGAAAGAGAGTAAGGGAGGGAGGACCTACAGTTATCCACTATGTATTTTTTACTTACTTGAGGTCTTTCCTGCATTATTGTGTGAAGGCCTGGTGTCTGTTAGCTTGAATTGAACTAAGGATTCCTTTTCTATTACAACCTTGCCACACACCAACCAAAAATGGTTCCTGTAATACAAAACTGTTAAGTTTATATGGTGTTTTCTGGCATTAGTCAGAACTGAGATGACTGCTTTACTGCAAGAACTGGAAATATCAGCAACCATCCCCACATTAGAAAAGTTTTAAATTTTTTTGAGACGTATCCTGTTTTGTGCAAGTGTCTTGTTCCAGAAATGAACTCAAGAAATTAAACAAAAACTTAGAAATAACATCAAATCCACCAAAGCTAATTTTGAATTGAAAATGTTCACTTCTAGGAAGGTCAGTGGTAAATTCTTCTTCTTTAACTACCTTAGGAATCGTAGGAATAGCACTCAGCATTGCACTAATTGATACTTAATAATGTCACCCACTCAACCTCTGATGGCATAGCCAAAATATTAACACACATTTATTTCAAAGCTGTCCCCTCTATCTCACTCTAGCTTCCAGCCATGATATCTTGTCTGCAACCCCTCAACGATCACTACAAAGACCCTTTCAGAGGTAAAAAACTAGTTCTCTTTGGTATGAGAGTGTGCCATGGTGTCAGAATGAAAAACTGTCTCCCAGACCCACTACTGAATCAGTTCAACCTTAACCTCTCAGATGTTTTTGTGCTAGAGACATTTAGAACAGATGTGGCTCTACCATCAGTCCTGGCAACAGAATGCATCATTATAGACCTCAAGAAGGCAGTTTAGAATCTCTTGATGCAAACTAGTTGGAGTTTGTAAAGGGAAGATCCTGCCTCCTTAATTTAGTTACTTCTTTGAAAATGTCACTGAGGCATTGGATGAGGACAGAATAGTCCACACAGTATATCTTTACCTAGCATGGCACCATCACACACTTGGTTATTGTAGTCAAACTGTACACATACAGAATCTATAAAATGAGGATTGGAGCACACTCTTCACTTTCTTTTCGGCTTTTCCCGGTTAGGGGTTGCCACAGCGAAACTCCGGTCTGCTAATGATTGGCAGTCGATTTTTATGGTGCCGAGTTGCCAGCCCGACGCCCAACCTTCAGCGAAGGCACGCCTATTCACGCATGTCTTTCGTAGGCCACTTGACGGCGGGGAGGACATGCAGACTTCACACAGAAGGCAGTCCAGCCGAGAATTGAACAGAAGAACCACTTGCTGTGAGACAACAATGCTACCGCTGTACACTCTTCACTAAAAGGGCTTATTACCAGTGGGGTCTCCCAGGGATCTTTACAGGGACCATTCCTATTTTTATTTACTCCTTCGATGTCCAAGCTGATGTCTGCAGCTGTTCAAGCTTTATGGAGCATAAACTCAAAGGCACACCACTGGCTCGTATACTCAACTAACCTCTTTATTGAAAGTAGAACAGTAAGCGCTTTCACATTACACAGAACGCTTCTGCAGACTTAATGAAATTTTAAAAGCAAACTGCCATTTAAATAGCTCTTTATGCATCACCTGACCCATAATTAACTACAATTAAAAACTTAAAGTGGTATACATAGCTATATATCCAGGTATATGTATATAAGTATAGACTTAAAATGACACCATAACACCTTTAAACATCCTGATACCAGGAAGCTGTATAGTTTTAAACATTACGCTGATTGTAAATCTAGAAATTTGGTTTATTTAGCCCAGTATTCAAAATGTGAATCTTTCTGTATTGGAAAGACCAATAGAACATTAGTAGAGAGAGTAAGAGAACACTTGTACGCCATAAGACGAGAAGATAAGCATAATGCCTTAGCGAGGCACACTATCAGCAATGATTTAAGTCATAAAAAATTTGATAGTCATCTCAACTTAACTATTAAAAAGTATATGCCAAACTGGGGTCACTCTACTGTATCAAACCATTTCTTGCCAACAACACAAGATCAGCCATTGCTCGCTCCCAACTTCTATCCACCCTACTCTATGCATCTCCCATTCTGACTAATCTCAACAAAACTGAACTAAGCAAAATGGAAGCCTGCTATAACAGAATTGCCCGCTTTGCTGCAAATTGCTCATATAGAACTCATCACTGAGACAGCTCCACTGGCTTGAACTGCCCAACCTCTTAACCTACAATCAGCTCTGCCTCTGTCATTCTATCTATTACCTACCCAATAAGTGTCCTGCCCTCAAAAATCTAGTACAACATCACTCAGCCAAAAGGCCTCTTAGATCATCAAGCAAACTACTACTAGAAGTCACCAACAGCTACAATAGCTTTGGAGATTCACTATATAGTAGTTCAGTGGCTAAAAAATGGAACTCTGTCCCTACTAGCATTCAAAACACATCATCCAAAGCCTTCTTTAAAGACCTCATCAGGCAACATCTCAAGCAAAGTTGGCAGTGCCATGATTGCTCCCCAGGCTAGTGAAAGCGGATAACATATACATACTAAATCTAGAGCACTTGATAATAGTTTTCAATCTTACTCACAAACACTGGCTAATCTACAATGTATGTACTGTACCTGTGTACTATGTATGTATTCTACCTATGTTCCAAATTTCAGCTGTACACCACAAATCTATTAACTACCTTTATTTTTAAAATTAATATTTTTTTGTTTGTTCTCTCCACTGTAACTGTTTATGTGCCGCATACCACTGTAAAAACATGTTTGTTGTAATTTGTGTGTATACTGATCATGTCTAAATAACTAAATGTGTCTGTAATTTTTCTTTGTGGAGCTTTTCTCCCCGGGCCTCTGCTGAAAAAGGGCCTTTTCGGCTCAGTCAGACACCCCCAGTTAACAAATGTAAAATAAAAAAATAAAATAAAATAAATTTAGTTTTATGGCCATAGATATACCTGGCTGTATAGCTATGTATACCACTTTAAATTTTTAATTGTAGGTAATTACGGGTCAGGTGGTGCATAAAGAGCTATTTAAATGGCAGTTTGCTTTTAAAATTTCATTAAGTCTGAAGAAGCGTTCTGTGTAATGTGAAAACGCTTACTGTTCTACTTTCAATAAATAGTTTCGTTGATTATTTGAGCCAGTGCCTTTGTGTTTATGCTCCATAATTCTTCATTTTGTACTACGGAGGCACTTTATCCTGAAGACTGATTTTTTTTTTTTGCTGTGAGCTGTTCAAGCTTGCAGATGATTGCAAACTTTGAGATGTCATCATCTTTCCAGAAGACTCCTACATCCGGCAAGAGGGTCTAACACTCTTCAGTTCTATGACTCACATAGAATACCTTAAACTCTGTCTCTATGTTCCATCTCATGCAGACCTCTACAGGATGACCTTAGCTTATGTTAAAAGGCTTTAAATGGCCCTGTCCTGCATGTTTACAAAATATATAAGAACAAGAAGACCCACACTATCAGAGACCTAAACTTCCACTACAACATAAATAGAATCTGTTTGCAAGATAGGTATGTCTCCCAAAGAATTTCTGTCCACTGGAACAGAATCCTCCATCATATCAAATAAATTAGTTGTCTAATCCTCTTCAAACAAAACTTGGATGAATGGATGGGCAGCTGTAAGTACAACCCATGACTGCCTTTGCAATCTCTTATAGATTAACTGTTCAGTCGTAATCTATGAATCTAATTTACATTGCATGTAATTGTCAACTTTTTAATTTAAGAGGCAGTGGTAAAGGTGCTGTATCGTGGTCACATTTTAAATATTGTTAATTACTCAATTGCAACATCAACAGACTAAAGTAGTTGCAGCGAAATGCAACTTTTGAAAACAGGAAATATGCATTAGTGTGTTATGCTTTCATTTTGTGACTGTAATTTCAACCATTTTACCATAAACTCACTTACAATAGGTTGGATACAACAACATTTAAAGCAACTTAGAACTGCTTGATGGCCTGCCTCATAGACGTCTTTACATCTTTGCCCTCGTGCACCGCATTGCTACTGTGTGCTAACCCTAAGCCTACCCCTTCCCCAACCCTAACCATATACATTATGTTAAGAAAACCCCTTTCCCCTAACAGTATCACTAATCATGACAAGAGGACACAGAATATGCATAGGCTTTACCTAACCCTAACCTTGCACATTATGTTACAGAAACCCCTTTCCCCTAACAGTATCACTAATCATGACAAGAGGACAAAGAACACTCACAGCGTTTACCTAACCCTAATCCGTGAACACTCATGCATAGACACTACTTGATATAGTGTAGGCTTGCACATTTTCAAGCCGCCACCTTATAGTCAACCATTCCTTTTCCTGCATACTCCTGCATACATGTACTGCGTAAGGCTTGAATTCAACCAAATGTGATGCTCACATGCAGGCAGTCACTCATTTGTCTGCTTGCTCTTTTATGGTCACTTATTTGTGTTTCTCATATATTTATTTTTTACCAAATGCATGACAACCATGTCTGAATACATGTATGTATATAGATGTATACACATCCACATACATTTAGACAGATAAATGAGTACAGTTCATGCTATCAGTCCGTTGACAGAGGGAACTGCTTTGGAAGTAGACTGAACTAACTCTTTGTCAAGTGCTGGAGATGCTGAAAGGAGAAAGACTGAGTGCATGTGGTTATGGTAAGTGAGCCTTTGGATGTACTGAAAGTTTTTGCATTATGGGTGGGAGTGTCTGTACAAGTGTTGCCAGGTTAAAAATAGAGTAAGGATTATGGAAGATAATATCTTTAGTGGCGAGTGTGTGTACTGTTGTATGTGAAGCGTGTCCGAGTGTCTTGTATAGTTACAGTGGTGTGGAAAGAGTTTTTCATAAGGTAAATTGTAGTGCTGGGGATGGGGTAGGCTTAGGGTTAGGATTAGCACACAGTAGTAAGGTGGTGCTGGGACACGGTACATATAAGCCATCATTTAGGCCATCCTCTTGTTACAGTATGTGACTGCAAGGTGTGTGGGATGTGACAACATACCACATTTGATGAGCTGGATTCAACTACATTGGCTGCAGTGACTTGACAAATGGCCACACATCCCATCCTTCTGTTTCTGTGCCACACATATTTTGGAACACTCATGGAGCTGCATTTTAAATTCCTGTCCATCGGCTGTGCAGATGTTCATCGTGTTACCCTGCTGCAATCATCACACTTGGGTTATCCTGTCGTCAGGTGGTCTCGCAGTCGGCCGGAATTCCAAAGTCTTGGTCCGGCATCAGTTGCTGTCGCTTCTTCCCTGACGTCAGTGTGCCAGGGGTATATATATTGCAACCGACGCCATTTTCTTCAGTCTTTCTTGCCGTGCGGTGCCCGAAGCAGAAGCAGTTCGCAAGTGTGAGATTTTCGAATTTGAATTTCAGACCGAAGTCTTCTATAAAGCTAAGTACCCCATTGGGGAAACTTTTCTTGCGTCAGTCCGATGTCAGAAAAAGTTAACAATTGCATTTCTTGTGGGAAGCAAATACCTCATAAGGATTTTCATTCTTATTGCATACCTTGCCTAGGCCCAGACCACGACGTCACTAGTTGTCATTTTTGTGCTAGGTTTAATAAATGTACTATTAAAAGACGCTTTGATTTCGCACAACACTACTTTGGTAGAAAATTTAATTACAGTATGCCGTCGGAGCAACCGACTACTGGCGTGCACAAAAACGCAAGGATAAGGACAGACAGCCCAGGCCTAAGCCAGATTCCGAGGCCTCAGCTGGTCCGATCTCCGGTTCTCCGGTCCTCAGTGAGGCTCCGACTCAACCCCTGACTACCGCAGATCTGGAACCCGAGACCGCTTCGGAACTTTTAGCGGAATGTACCAGGCCGACGCAACCATTTTGTTCAGGCCCTACCGATGACATTGCTGATAAAGATGTCGGTGCTGCAGAAACGCCATCAGTTTCTGAAGGCGTCTTCAGACCGACGACGCTCACCATTAAAACGTTTCCTAAGACGAAGACTCCTATTAAATCTAAAAGGACTGCACTTCAGTCCCCTGTTCAAGGCCCAATGCCTAAGAAACAGATGCTCAAAATGGCTGAAGATTTGATTTCTTTAATCAGGGGTTCCCAGGCTCCTCCTGACAAAAGGCCTAGACAAGAGGAAGATTATGCATCCTCTGAACAAGTGTCCATTTCTTCAGCCTCCTCTGAAGACCAAGATTACTCCTTCTCCCCTTATGAAGATTCTGATGCTGAGGATTCCATTCCCTCAGCTTCTCCTCCTGAAGACTACTCCTTTGGGGAAACTTTACACACTATGAGGGAACATTTCCACTGGGAAGGCCAGGACTACTCTGACTCGAAGAAAAGGCTCAGAGAGTGTCTTTTACTCCCCCAGCACAGACCACTTGCCATCCCACCCGTGTTAGACATTGTGGATGATGTTTACTTA
The DNA here is from genome assembly GCF_019279795.1 of Protopterus annectens. Lineage (NCBI taxonomy): Eukaryota > Metazoa > Chordata > Ceratodontiformes > Protopteridae > Protopterus > Protopterus annectens. The sequence goes on along the minus strand of NC_056730.1, from coordinate 556,450,851 downwards.
GAATCCAGTGTGAACCCAGACTTTCTACCTCCTGCTCTGGCCAAGCCTGACAGATACTACAGAGTGCCTGATTCCCACAAATTTCTATACAAAAGTCCTGTTGCTGACCCAGAGACAATCTCCCAGGGTCCCAAAAGGGCTAAGGCTTCTATGGCTAAACATCCTGTACCCTCTGAAAGGGATTCCACAGTGCTAGACAGGTGGGGAAAAAGGTTTACACCTCAGTCACTCTAGCTATGAGGGCACTAAATTGCCAATTTCACATGCTTAAGTATCAGCAGTTTCTAATCTCTCAGTTAAAGCAAAGAATCACCACTCTCCCTCAACAGTCTGAATTGAAAGAAATGCAGGATCTGTTGCATGCAACTGAACAGGTGGGCAAACACACCTTACAATGTGGGTTTGATTCTCTGGAGGCCTCCTGCAGAGCAGCTGTCACTGGGTCTGTTATACGTAGGCATGCTTGGTTAAAGGAACAAACTCTGCCTGATCATGTTAAAGCAAAGCTTCTAGATGCTCCCTTACAGCAGGATGTTCTTTTTGGAGTTAAAGCAGAAGAAGTCTTAAAGAAAATGGAGGATAAGGCAAAATCTATGCAGACAGTCAAAGATTTCCTACAGGTACAGCCACCTTGCTTCAGCAGAAACTGGCCAACAAAAAATTGGTCCTTTCCAGCTACTGACAGACCACAGAGGGGTAAATACAGATGCCCAAGAGGCAGAGGACAACCACAAGCCCAGTACAAGCCTCACCAATGGGACACTACAACACAGAAGGGAGGAGAAGACAGGTCCCAATCTACCAGGAGGCAAACTCAATGACTTGCACCTCATCCGGCCAAGCAATTCTCTCTTGACAGCCCCCTTGGGAGGAAAACTCGCACTTTTTTCAGACAACTGGCACATCATCACAAAGGACAAATGGGTCCTAGACATAATTTCATGAGGATACAGACTCCATTTTCACACCTTGCCAGTGAAAAGAGGAATGCCAAACCTGCCACAAAATCAATGGGCAGAGGCACAAAAACAAATTACAGCTCTCATGGACAAGAGAGCCATTCAACTGGTACCTACTCGAGAGCAAGGCCAAGGATTTTACTCAAGACTCTTTCTAGTGCCCAGAATGGACCTATTCTGGACCTTTCAATTTTAAACACATTCTTACAAGTACCCAAATTCAAGATGCTAACACTACAGCAGCTTCTTCCCGTGTTGGGCAAGGAGGCATGGCTATTAACGTTGGACCTCAAGGAGGCATACCTGTATGTCCCTATCAGACAAAGTTGCAGAAGATACCTCCATTTCATTGCAGGTTCAACCCATTACCAATTCTCTGCACTGCCCTTTGGCTTATCTACTGTGCCAAGAGTCTTCACAAAATGCCTGGCACCAGTAATTGCATACTGCAGACAAAGAAGAATTCAAATATACCCATACCTGGATGACTGCCTCATCCAAGCAGAAAGCAAGGACATTCTCTTACATCATCTGGCTTTTGTAAAACATCTTCTAAACTGCCTGAGGTACACACTAAACGAAAAGAAGTCAAAACTAGTACCCTCACAAAATATGACATTCCTGGGTTCCAGCTTGAACACAACGGCCCAGAAGGCTTATATGACGCCAGACAAGCAACTACAGCTGACTCTATATTTCAAAACAATGGCAACAAAGACCCAATTAACTGCAAGAAAAATTCTGCAGGCTTTGGGCTTCATGGCATCTTGCATACTACTAATACCATTTGCAAAGCTGCATATGAGGAAATTACAGTGGTACCTAAAAAGCCTATGGTCGTAACACAGCCACAGCTTGGATACAATGATATCTCTCATTCCCTGCCTACAACAGGAGTTTCTATGGTGGTCACAGGCATGTCACCTCAACAAGGGTCAGCCATTCACCTTGCCCCCAGCCAGGCAAACTATCACAACAGATGCATCAGACTACGCCTGGGGGGCACACATGGCAGGACAGTGCGTTCAAGGCAAATGGTCTGCAGATCAAAGGAATCTGCACATCAATCAAAAAGAAATGCTAGCTGTACAGAAAGCTCTGACAGCCTTCAAGAATCTATTACATCCAGGACAACTTACAATAAAGACGGACAACACCACAGTAATGTGGTACATAAACAAACAAGGGGGTACTCACTCCTACCCTCTATGCAGGCAAGCAACGATCTTATGGAACACAGCTCTGGCTTACCAAGTTCATTTACAAGCTCAATTCCTGCCAGGAAAGAAGAACACATTGGCAGATGACCTCAGCAGAAACATCATGGATCCCCACGAGTGGAAACTAGATCCACAAGTATTTACAATGATAACTCAAAAATGGGGCCTTCCAGACATAGACCTGTTTGCCAGTCCTCAGAACTATCAAATAACAAAATTTTGTACAAGGACACTTCACCATCAAGCATGGAAAGTAGATGCACTCTCTTTCAGTTGGAAAAACCTGACGGCATATGCCTTCCCTCCATTGCCTCTCCTCACAAAGGTGCTTCTGAAAGTCAAAACGGAGAGACCATGACTGATTCTCATAGCCCCAGACTGGCCACGCCAGCACTGGTACCCACTATTGAGAAATATGGCCCACGGCCCACCTTGGATCTTACCACAAATTACCCACTTGCTCACACAACAAAACAATCAGATTCTTCACAGCCAACTCAAAACCTTAAATCTGGCTGCATGGAAAATCACCTAAGCATCCAGCCAACTCCTCTTTCCCAAGCAGTTATGGATGTTATTCTGAAGCTAGGAGGCCAAGCACCAGGAAGGCTTATTCGGACAAATAGAAAAGGTTTTGTGCCTGGAACCAAGCTAAAGGCCAAGACACATTTCAGCCTCACATGCCTCACATTGTACAGTACTTAACTGAGATGTTGCACAAAGGACTTTCCTTCTCCTCCATTAAAATCCATGTGTCAGCTATTTCAGCCCACTACAACACGGATCCACCCTTATTTTTGCACCCACTTCTAAGGCAGTTCCTCAGAGGGGCAAAAAAACATTAGACCCCCCCCCCCAGGAGAGCACCTACACCAACATGGGACCTCAATTTTGTTCTGGAAAAACTAACGCTACCTCCCTTTGAACCAGCTTTTTCTGCAGATCTTCAGTTCCTATCATGGAAGACTGCCATGCTGCTAGCAATAACTTCAGCTAGAACAGTCTCAGAGCTGCAGGCACTAATGGCAGTGGAACCTTTCCTCATTTTTCATAAAGACAGAGTTTCTCTACAAACTAATCCTTCCTTTATGCCTAAGGTGGTTTCCAGTGTGACTTTAAATCAAACCATTCACTTACCCACCTACTTCCCAAATCCACAGAACAAAGGTGAGAGACTCCTGCATTCCTTGGACATTCACAGGCAACTTCGTTACTACTTGGACAAAACTAAGGCTTTCAGAAAATCTGACCAGCTCTTTGTATCCTATGCTACAGCTTCACAAGGAAAGGCTATTTCAAAACAAACCATTTCCAAATGGATAGGACATTGCATACGTTTCTGCTATACCCATCATGGAAAACCAGTTCCTGCTACCATTAGGCCCCACTCTACCAGGGTAACAGCTACATCTACAGCTTTTCTCAGGGGGGTTCCAACCAAGGAGATTTTGGAAGCTGCAACTTGGAGTTCAGTACACACCTTTACCAAACACTATCACTTACCACTTTACTCTAAGAATAGGGCAGGCTTCGCCACTGCAGTTCTGCAGGGCCTGATAGCCTCCTCCAATCCTCTATGATTCCTCCACCCATCCTTAGCTTTGGGATTCAACCCAAGTGTGATGACTGTAGCAGGGTAACATGATGAAGATAGTACAGTTTTGTACCTACCATAAATGTAGATGTTCGAGTGTACACCCTGCTGCAGTCCAGGTTACCCTCCCTCCATCCCCTCTGAACTAACTGGCTAAAATCTCTACAATACCTTCCTGATGTTTTTGCTTATAGCTGGAGGGATTTTGTGTTTGTGCAAAATTTACTCAATTTGGTACTAATTACTGACCACCTTTTTGGGGGCACCTGACATTTGGGGCAAGAAAAAATGAAGAAAATGGCGTAGGTTGCAATATATATACCTCTGGCGCACTGACATCAGGGAAGAAGCAATAGCAACCGACGCCAGACCAAGACTTTGGAATTCCGGCCGACTGCGGGACCACCTGACGACAGGATAACCCAAGTGTGATGACTGCAGCAGGGTGTACACTCGAGCATCTACATTCATGGTAGGTACAAAACTGTACTTTTTCTCTGTGAATGATGATCTCCTAACATTACCGTAGAACATTCTGATGTAATTTCATGACTTCCTGTTTACAGTAACATTACCCTACTTTTTTTCCACATTTAACATGTTTACTTGGCAGTACCTGAATGGCTGGCATCAGTTTCACAATAGTATGTTAAATACTCTAGCAAATGAAAAGTATTATTCTATACCTGATGTCCTTCAAGAATGCAACTGCAGTCATAACATATGGGGTTGTCCTGCCTCAGGCAGCCCTCGGTCGGCCGGATTCCAAAGTCTGGGTCCGACGTCGGCTGATGTCGCATTTCTCTCCGCCGTCAGAGTGGCTGGAGTACATAAGCATCAGCCGACGCCATCTTCTTCAGTCTTTCTTGCCACGCGGTGCCCGAAGCAGAAGCAGTTCGCAAGTGCCGGTCGGTCAGCTCCTGTATTCTTCGAAACTGAAGTCATCAAAAAAGCTAAGTACCCCGTTGGGGACCTTTTCTTGCCTCAGCCGATGTCAGAAATTACTGAAAAAGTAAATAATTGTTTGTCTTGTGGTAAACAAATACCTCATAAGGATTTCCACTCTTACTGCCTCCCTTGCCTTGGCCCAGACCATGACGTCTCGGCCTGTGCCGCCTGTGCTCGCTTCAACAAGCGCACTCTCAGGCGCCGGGCGGAGTTCGCTGAAGACTTTTTCGGCGATAAATTTGACTATACAATGCCGTCGGAACATCCGACAATGCAGACTCCTAAGAAACGAAAAGACCGGGACCGACATCCTCGGCCCGCGTCTTCCACCGACACCACGCCAAAACTAACCGCGAGTGCTCCGGTTCCCTCTGAGGCAGTTATTCCACCACTCCGAACCGAAGACACCGCATTACCGATACTCCCGATACCGGAGGCCACTCCGACGCCAGTTATTGACTTTCCTCAGGATACTGAAACCGAGGACATGCCCGAGACCATTGCTGTTGATAAGGTTACTCCTGCACGTGGAGCGGCTAGGCCTCCCATGTCCATGTCTATCAAGGCCTACACGTGCCAAAGCAGCCAGCAAGTCCAAGCATCTTTCTGCTAAAGCCTTACCTCAGCCTACTCCTGAAACTCAAATCATGGCTATGGCCGCAGATTTAATTTCCCTGATCAGAGGTTCCCAGGCCCATCCTGAGAGAGGATCCCAGCCTCCTCCTGATAAGAGGCCCAGGGTTGAACCTTCTGACCCTCTTCCCACAGATGAAGATTCTGAGGACTCTGTTCATTCCGAAAGCCAGGAAGAGCCCTTCCAGACCTATGAGGATTCAGATGCAGAGGACTCCATTCCCTCGGCTTCTCCTCCTGAGGATATGTCTTTTGGGGAAGTTCTGCATTCCATGAGGGAGCATTTTAAGTGGCAAGGCCAGGAATATTCAGATTCCCGAAAGCGCCTTCGAACCTTCCTTAAAAAGCCCCAACACAGACCCTTAGCTATACCTCCTGTGCTTGATGTTTTGGATGATTTATACTCTGACTCCAGTGTTACCCCTGATACTCTTCCTCCTGCTCCTGTCAAGCCTGACAGATACTATAGGGTCCCAGAAACCCACTCTCATTTCTTTAGGGCCCATGCTGTTGATTTAGAAACAATTTCCCAGGGGCCTAAAGGGGTTTCAGCTACCACCTCCAAAAACCCTTTGCCCTCCGACAGGGAAGCAAGGTCCTTAGAGAGATGGGGGAAGAAGGTCTACACCTCCACTACATTATCTATGAGAGCTCTCAATTGTCTCTTTCACATGTTTCAATATCAGGATTTCATGTTAGATGATTTACAGAAAAGATTGGCCTCCCCTGAACCTTTAGATAGGAAGTCTTTGCAGGAGGCTGTACACAATTCTCAGCAAGTTAGCAATCATTTTCTACAGTGTGGATATGGTGCATTGGAAGCTTCATGTAGGGCAGCTATGACAGGGGCGATCATTCATAGACATGCATGGTTAAAAGATCAACCTTTACCAGATCATGTTAAGGCAAAGCTTCTTGATGCACCCTTGGAAAAGAGCAAGCTTTTTGGTGCTAATGCTAAAGACGTGTTAAAGTCCATTGAGGAAAAAGCCAAGTCAGTTCAGACAGTCAAAGATTTCCTCCAGGTTCAGCCACCCAGATTCAGCAGGAACTGGCCTTCTAAAAACTGGTCCTTTCCTAATCCTGAAAGATTTCAAAGGGGCAAAAACAGGCATGCCCGAGGAAGAGGCCAATACAGAGGATCCTACAGGGGACGACAATGGCAACCAGCAAACCAAAGAAGTGACACAGGGGTTTCTCCCGCCCCACAGGGACATTCTCAATGACTTTCCTCTAGTTCCGCTGGCCAAGGAGCAAGCAGAAGCTCCCTTGGGCGGAAAAGTATCTCTGTTTACAAAAAATTGGCACAAACTGACAAAGGACAAATGGATTTTGGACATCATAGACCACGGTTACAGGTTCCATTTTCATACCTTGCCAAGAAAACTGGGCATGCCAAACCTTCCACAAAATCAGAGGGCAGAGGCTATCAAGCAAATTTCTCTGCTTGCTCAGATCAAAGCAATAGAAAAGTTCCACAACAAGAACAAGGTCAGGGTTTTACTCAAGACTGTTCCTTGTTCCAAGAAAAGAAACTCAATGGAGACCAATACTGGACTTGTCCGCTTTAAACACTTTTCTCATAGTACCAAAGTTCAAAATGCTGACTCTACAGCAACTCCTTCCCATGCTGGGCAAGGGGTCTTGGCTGATTACTCTGGACCTCAAGGAGGCATACCTTCATGTCCCTATCAGACACAGCTGCAGAAGATACCTCAGATTTCTTGCAGGGCCAGAGCATTATCAATTCTCAGCATTGCCATTTGGCTTATCTACTGCGTCCAGAGTATTCACAAAATGCCTGGCTTCAGTAATTGCTCATTGCAGGCTCCAGGGGATTCAAATCTACCCATACCTGGACGATTGCCTCATACAAGCGGACGACAAACTAACTTTGACAAAAAACTTGAATTATGTCATACAGTTACTACAGGCTCTGGGATACACAGTCAACTTTCAAAAGTCAAGACTTCAGCCATCCCAGCAAATTACCTTCTTAGGAGCCAAACTAGACACAGCCTCTCAAATGGCCTACATGACAGAAGACAAGCAAAAGAAGTTAACTCATTACTTCAAAAGTTTAGCAAAGCTCACCCAGATGACTGCAAGGAGATTCCTACAGGCCCTGGGTTACATGGCATCCTGCATTCTCCTGGTTCCACTAACAAGACTACACATGAGAAAGCTTCAATGGTACCTAAAAAGCTTATGGTCTCAACACAGCAACAACCTAGAAGCAACCATACCGCTCATTCCATGTCTTCAAAAGGAATTTCTATGGTGGGCCTCAGTAAGCCAGTCAAACACAGGTATGTCATTCAAAAAACCTCAGATAACACAGACCATGACCACAGATGCCTCAGACCTTGGATGGGGGGCGCACATGGAGGGCAGATGTATTCAAGGACAATGGTCTCCAAAGGAAGCACATCTGCATATCAACCAAAAAGAAATGCTGGCAGTCATGCATGCTATCGAGGCCTTCGGACAACAACTACAACCAGGCCACCTACTAATAAGGACAGACAACAGGGGGGCACTCATTCTTACCCCCTTTGCAGACTGACAATGAATCTTTGGGAAAAATCACTGAGCCTAAACATACAGTTGCAATCCCAGTTTGTTCCAGGCAAAGACAATGTTCTGGCGGACAGTCTAAGCAGGAATTTCCTAGACCCCCACGAATGGAGGTTACATCCAAAAATCTTTATACGACTCACTTCGACATGGGGCAGGCCGGACGTAGACCTATTTGCCTCCCACCTCAATCATCACTTACAAAAGTTCTGTTCAAGGACATATCATCCACAAGCATGGAAAACAGATGCTCTCTCATTCAACTGGAGCTCCCTAAAAATCTATGCATTTCCACCTCTGCCACTGATGACCACAGTGTTACTAAAGATCAAAGCAGAGCAGCCCAGGGGGATCCTAATAGCTCCAGACTGGCCAAGACAACATTGGTACCCACTACTACGGAGCATATGTCACAACAAAACGTGGGCCCTCCCCCAATGGCCCCAACTTTTGACTCAACACAACTTCAGGACAGTTCATCCCAGCATCCAGACGCTACAGCTAACAGCTTGGGAGATCCCATGAATAACCTCAACCTACCTCTTTCCAAGGAAGTTCAGCGGATACTGACAGAAGCCCGCAGACCATCCACCAGAAAGGTTTACTCAGCCAAATGGAAGAGATTCTGCATTTGGAATACCACCAAGGGTCATGATGCATCACTTCTGAGCATCCCACTCATTCTGGAATATTTGGCAGATATGCTACATAATGGGCTCTCATACTCCTCTATAAAAATACATGCTTCAGCTATCTCAGCTAGATACAACACTGATCCACCTGTGTTTTCACATCCTTTGTTAAGGCAATTTCTTAGAGGAATCAAGAATATAAAGCCCCCAAGAAAGGCACCAGTACCAGCTTGGGACCTCAACTTCGTCCTAGAAAAATTGACTCTACCCCCCTTTGAGCCAGCAGCTTCGGTGGATTTACAATTTCTTTCCTGGAAGACAGCTTTCCTGTTGGCCATTACCTCAGCAAGAAGGGTTTCGGAATTACAGGCCCTAATGGCTATACCACCGTTCATAACCTTTCACAGAGACAGGGTTTCCTTACGAACAAACCCAACCTTTCTCCCAAAAGTGGTATCTAGGGTCTCTTTAAATCAAGTAATTCACCTGCCTACCTTCTTTCCCAATCCTGAAAACAAAGGGGAAAGACTGTTGCATACCTTGGACATTCACAGACAACTTCGCTACTACCTGGACAGAACCAAGACCAGTAGGAAGTCTGATCAGCTTTTTGTAGCTTA